>NC_136944.1:15613207-15658207 GCF_949987615.1 Pollachius pollachius
CACACACACACACACACACACACACACACACACACACACACACAAAAGCACACAGACAGGGCACGTTATCATACCACGTGAGGCCCGGGATTTGAAACGCCGTCTCCCCTTTGTGCCAATTCTTTTTGTGAAACAAAATGGGTGAATTGTGAATAGTTTTCTCCAGATGAATGGGCATTTCAATTTTTGAGCCGCAGGGTTCTCTGCTCTCTGTGAACAATATATGGTTACAATTGAAATATAATATTTATTTAAATGTTCAACACGGCTGGATTCCAATAAATCTTTATTAAGCAATGACAATTTGACAGGTTAAAATCGAAATCCACATAGATATATATATATAAATATAATGAATTACGAATGACAAATTAGTCTGAGTGCATTGCAAGAACACACAATTACAATCAGTGACCTACAAAGAAAGTATCTCAGAAGTGATAATTATTCAATGCTCCCTCTCGTTCATTGTTCAAAAAGTCCTGCAATTATGGATTGGACAACGGATAATTCTCTCAGATTTGATTATTGTAACGTTAGAGGGTCAAAAACACATTATGTGTGTTATATCACCACTCACATTACCTTTTACTTATAATATTATATATATATATATATATATATATATATATATATATATATATATATATATATATATATATATATAATGTATGTGTATATATATTTTTTATTTTTTCCCCCTCCAATTCCTTGATGGATAGGATGTGAGTGATCTTGACCTGAGAATATGACCTAAACTCCATTTGAAAAGACTAACGCCATGGTTAACACACAACCAAAACTTCTTGTGACACCTCCTTCATCTCAGATTTACTGCACCTGGGCACACCTCCACAAACCCGCGGCAACCGCCAAGCCTGCGCGCATTGTCACGCACAATATTATTTCTCAGATTCAACACACAGCCTGCCCTCACCCTTCCTCCCCCCCCTCCCCTCTCTCCCCTTCCCCCCACCCCTCTCCTTCTCTCTCTCGACCCACATACCACATATAGAATCTTTATTGCTTGAAATCCCCTTTCACTGCAACTCGAAGGCTGGCCGGCTCGATCCACATTAGCACAAAAATAAAGTTAAAAAGGGCACAGAGGGTGCCCATTATTCAGCGGAGTATGCATTAAATTACTGATTTAGTAGCCAGGAAGCAAAGAAGCAAAGAGCTACGCCGGGGCCGAACATTTTTGCATAGGAGGACGCCAAGGAAAAAAGTAAACACATTTGGTTTTCTCAAAATAGATAAATAAATGGGCTCAGACCCAATTCAATTAATATCTCAATAACGATATGATAAAGCGGGCAGATAACGATCCTCGATCCAAGGAGCTCTTGGAGGCAGCCTGAGCTGCAGAGCTCGTTCAGTCCGGTACGGCGTGGGCTCACTCTGTCTCCCAGAGCCCGTAACGCTGGGGGATACGCAGTACCGTTCTGAGACCCTGAGGCTATTGAACATTCTGTCTTATAAGTTTAAAAACAACAACATTATTTACAGAGGATTAGAGCTATAGCAATTGGAAAAAGTTCACTTCGTCACACATGGTCCACTTCTTTTCATTCATTCGAAAACCGGTAAAAGTAAGCCATTGCACTAAACCCACCACCACCACCACCACCACCACCAACGCCACCATCATCACCACCGCCACCATCACCGCCACCAACGCCGCCACCACCAATGGCACCACCACAGGCACCACCACCACCACCACCGCCACCACCACCAACGCCACCAGCTCCCCAACCACCGCCACACCCACCACCGTCACCACCACCACCACCACCATCACCAAAACCACAACCACCACCACCACCACCCATGCAAGCGGTGTGGAGGACGGGGACTGTGGTGGTGCTGGGTGGAGGCCTGGTGCAGCTCCACTCTGCTGATGAAAGCTGCTGAACAGCTCCAGCGGAGAGTCCCGGGGATAAGGTACCCTGACAGTAGTCCCCAGATAGGATTGATTTCGCAGTCACTACCCCCTTCTTTCCTTTCCATTCCATAAAGCCCCTCCCCCCCTCCTCCCCATACACACACACACATACACGCACACACACAGCCAGAGTTGCTGCACATTTTTATCCACTGGACTTATTTTTGCAGTCCAAATTGCTATATTGCCCCCCCCCCGCACACAAACACACACACACACACACACTACACTATAGATTTAAACACACACACACACACAAACCATCGCCAACACACACACACACACACACACACACACACACACACACACACACACACACACACACACACACACACACAATACAGTCACTGGAATATGAAGTGTAAGTTATCACGAGTACTATCAGATTTGCTTTACTATATGAAAAAAACGTTATTGGCTTTTTTATGGATTAAGAAAAACAAGAGAACAATGACACAAACACACACACACACACACACACACACACACACACACACACACACACACACACACACACACACACACACACACACACAGGGATATGAAGTGGTCTAAAATAATACCTTATCTGAATCTGATTTGGATTTCATCCATAAAAAAAACATAATGAAAAATTATTGTACTAGACTTTTTATTTTTAATAAGAAAATGAACGGATGAATAACAAAACAACATAACAATAAGATACACTTACTTTTTTCGACTTGAAATGAAAACAATTGCATTTCTCTCTCATACACACACACACACACACACACACACACACACACACACACACACACACACACACACACACACACACACAACACACACACACACACACACACACACACACAAACACACACACAGACACAAACACAGACAAACAGTTGCGGTGGCCTAGTCATGTTTCCCTTACCATGCAAGCGGTTAGATTCTGGGAACATTGCAAATTAATTTCTTTCTAGGAGGTCAATATGAGGACAATTTAGCCCATGATAAATATCCTTACCGGCATAGCCTCACATTTCTCAGCTGCCCTCACCAAGTAGACTCAATATATTTGAATGATGGCTTGAGCAAGGTCAGCTTTGTCACTGTGCTCCAGTCATTTCCAGGGGGACCAGCAATGATCAAGGTGGTACCTAAAGGAGCTAATGAGGCTAAAATGATCCAACACCTGCTCTTTTCAGAGCAAGCAAAATATAAATTTAACACACAAGGCCACTGTGTGCATCCATTACAGGCACAGCATCCTCAGTTAGCAGACATGCTAACACCTATAGCTTAGTGTGCTACCAGAGAGAGAGAGAGAGAGAGAGAGAGAGAGATAGATAGAGAGAGATAGATCTTTATAGAAATCTCATCAAAACCTTAACCATAAAGAACAACAACTATATAACAGCATTTCCTCAGGGGTATATTTTCCCCGAAAATAAGATCAGCTGTAGATAAATGATATTGGATGAATATTCAATGATTGAAGTTTTTAAAATAAATAACTCTGTTAAGCAACTGTTGTTGCTTTTAAGCTTTGAAATTCCTGGACAGGCACTGGTGACCTTTAACTTACAAGCAACCAACAGAAGATATATTGTGTGAATAAATGCTCAACATAATGCAGAATAGACTATATAAGAATCGTTGTTTAAAGCATATTTTTTTAATCTTATTTCATTGTGTATTTTTCTTTTGTTGCAGCCTTATATATTGTGTGAATGTTCATGCCTGTAGTATTCTTATCTTTTGAAAAAAATTTAGGTTTATAAACTTCGAGAAACGGCTTCTCATTAACTCATGGTTCAATCTAGTATTAATGTTAAAAACAAAACAACGCACAATTCCCTCACCTTTTTGACCCATATCGTTAAAAGCACGCCGACCCACAGCATAGAAAGTAAATGGATCCGATGAGTCCTGCTAAATCAATTAAAGTACTCCACTTGTTCCTCGTTTGCTCAAACCTGCGTCTTTGAAGCACTGTGCGTGACTAAACCGAAGACGAGCAGCGGTGATGACGCCATATTGTCGGTATTTCTTTCTTCCTTTTTTTCTCTCTTTTTTGACATTGTGGGCAAAACACAGGTGCATTCATTAAGCCATAATTACCCCTGCTGTTAGTCTGCTGCTATATTATCCAATACATCCAGTGTTGTGACAGGGAGGACTAAAATGAATAACAAGCCATAGATAGCATCCACTGGAACACCCCGCGATTGTCATCATTTATTACTCTGCCGTCGCTAAGAAATAACCCCTTCTCAAGGCCACGGCTAAATGAGCACCCCCCCAACCCCACACACACACACACACACACACACACACATACACACACACACACACACATACACACACACACACACACACACACACACACACACACAAACACCAACCCGTTGACCGTCTAACCCAACTACACATATACACACACACCCGCACACACGCACGCATATGTTGAGCTGCATGGTGATTCACATGCACATTCTCATGCACACACTTACACAAGTGCATACCCACAAGCACATGCACACACTCACACACAGACATTAATTATAGCCCTTGCACAACACTTATCACATTATAAATGAGCTTGCTAACCGGTGAGGCTGCTTTAAGAATAATGTAAAATCATCATCTGTACCCTGGAACAAAAGCTGAGATGTAATTGAGACATGATGCATAAAATATTTACAATAAACATTTCGATTACTATATAAGAGTTGCAAATCAAATCAAAAGTGCAATACATGATCGAGGGAAATTGTCCCAAACCAAAAAATATATATTTTAAATAGCATCTATATGGGGTCAATCACACGTGAAATAAGTCTTTGGGGTTTCTTTAGTCTCTTGGTTTTTGTCTTTTGATCAAAAAAAGATTCCAAAAGATTTCCAAAAGAAAATCCAAACAAAGTGCCCAAATATATAATCCACAAGGGCAGTTCCAAAAGTATTTCAAAGCAAAAGAAAAGCGCCTTAGCAGCTGTCCAACTGCCATCACAAGGCCCACACTCCAAAACAAGGCCCACATTGAAAAAAATAAAGCACAGTACTTTCTCTTTTAATTTCCCTTCATACTTTCTCTATAAGCCTTTAGAGATTTCTCCTCTTTTGTCACTTACAAGAACATAGAGCCCGATTGTTTCCCCAGACCAACATGAATCTTATCATGACACTTCGCTGTACAGCTCATTCTTCTTCACTTCCTGGATAACCACCATATTTAAAAGCTTGGTATAAAGACTCTCGTGGCATGGTCTACCCATGCAGGTCCAAGGACTCTATAGCCCTACGGACCTGTCAGTGACAATTATGAGCACTACAATTAGTCATGAGCTTTGGGTAAAGTAAGTGTGGTCCATCTTAGCTAAAGGCTAATGTTGGCTGTTTCAATGTCCCTGCTTGCTCACTTACTTGCCTGAATGGTGTGGCAAGCCAGAGGAATCTCAGACGACGAAGGAGAGGTTACAAAGAGATAAGAGGTCCAGCAGAGAGCAGGGTTTGGCTGAGCTCCAGGAATGGATGCAGGGAAGGGGTGATCAAGTGAGGTGAAGAACTGTTTCTTTGGGAAATTCTAAGTGACCCCTTTTTTAACATTGATGGTCTGTAATCTATATTGTAATCAATGCAAGAAAAAGAAGTAGAACAACAACCAAAACATTTAAATATCTGGGTATCAAAACTCATTGATGACATCATCAAAACATTATTTTAACATGTAGAGTATAATACATTCCAGTACAAAAGGAAACATTCATATTTGTGAAGATCAAATAACAGCAGTAACAGTATGTTTTCTTTGTAAACGTAAAAATGTCTTCTTTTCCTGTCGTAATTTTTGGTAAATTGCAGCCACCACCAGAAAATCAACATATATATCAATCAATATATTGATCACTTTCAACAATTAATTAATTAATTAATTGATGGATTTATTACGTATGTATATATTCATTATTAATTGAGAGGCTTCTGACAAGCTGTAATGTAAATTACCGACCTAAACACTAACAGATGTCCTGAGATGTCAAAATACTACTGAACCATCTACCTCACCTTCATAAACCCGTTAGGAACCTCTCAGGGCCTCCCTGCTCTAAGCCTGCTGACGACCATGCAGTGCATGCTAGCGGTAAGCAAACCTAACCGGACATCGTCCTTTGTATGCAATAATAACAATCTGATGGGGAGGATCCCACTTAATGACCAATTACAGCAGCTCTCTCTCTGTGCAACAGGCCCCTGTATACATGCCTGTATAACATCCAACATTGATTCTGCTGCGGGCAATCCGGAGCTGTCTAAAAGACTTCTCACCTTCGTCTCACTCCTTGAACCTGAACTCCCACTCGGGGGAGGTTTATTTTTATTTATTTTATTTCTTCATCCAGTGCCTTGGACTACTTGCCTTCTCTTTTTTTTGGCAACACAGCAACATTTATATTTCAACGGGGTGGATATGAATTATGCACAGTAACCAGCGAGAAGGAAATTTAATGATGCCTCGCTGGTACCCAACCTGAGGAGAGATTCTCTCTGTCTTGGCCGAGGAGGGAACAGGATTGGAGAGGAGGAGGAGGAGGAGGAGGAGGAGGAGGTGGTGGAGGAGGTGGGGGTTGAGGTATTGGCGGATTGAAGGGGCTGATTTGAACAAATCTTTGACCTCATCCTTCTTGTTGCGGTAGTATTTGCAGTCAAGACGTGTACGGGGGTGAGGAGGAGGAGGTGGAGGAGATGAAGGAGGAGGAGGAGATGGAGGAGGAGGAGATGGAGGAGGAGGAAGTGGAGGAGGAGGAGGCGGGGGAGGAGGAGGAGGAGGAGGAGGAGGAGGAGGAGGTGGATTGGAATGAGGGGTTACCTCACTCCCTCCCCGCCCCTGTCTGAATATTGATCTGCTTTGACATCTAATGTAATGATTCTTTGTCAGCGTGCCGGAGTGGCCGGACAGCGTGAATTTGGGTTGTATTACCAATGACTTTTAATTAAGACTCCTCTGTCATTTCCTCTTGACCTCTTCATCAATACAGAAATCAGAGCCGGCTCTCTTTTCTCTTTTTTTTGTCCCCTTTAAACCGCATGGACGATCCCCTGTACATACTGGATGGCTCCTTCCCCGTCTTTCAGAATGACCTCCTTTTGCATCAGGTGTACGCCCATACATTATAAGATAGCGCTATTCAATACAAAATAGGGAATATTTTGTGCTTCCTTTTGAAAGAAATGGTAGCTGTTAAAAGTGTGTGCGGGGGCATCAGCATGAGACTCATCGGAAATAGGAAACCAAACAAAACAAGAATTAATAATGCAGTATCAGAATCAGTCTTTCTCCCTTCCTGTGAGGCATCCATCTTGTGTAAAGGCCAGTCTAACATTGATTCCACTTTTAGCACTGTCTTTGTCTGTGGCCCTTTTATGCCCCCCCCCCCAAAAAAAAAACAGATGTCCATTGTTAGCAACACCAGTGGACTAGGGCTCTACACAGCTGATTTCACACAGTCCTACCATCGTACTGATTCTCCCCGACTTGTTTTTTATGTATTTTACTCAATAGGAGCTTTTTAAACACAGAAAGAGGCTGCGTTAACAATACATATAGACCAACAGTTACACATGAAAAACGAAAGGAAGACACACATTCGGTGTGTTTCACATTCAAACAACTGTGGCTGAACTCAAATCATATTAGATTGTTGTGTGACAATGAATATTCATTCTCAATCACTGCACCTTGAAGCCAGACCTGTAAGCTTGCTCCAGGCTGTGGTGCACACAGCCATTTCTATTTCATATAGCATAAAGGTTCCAGCTCGGCTAATGTGGTGCTAATATTAGAATCTCTGCATGCCTTGTTATAAGATATGTCCATACAGACTGATTCAGCTATGCACTACTACGAGCCAAACTGCCATTATTCATAATTGTCTGACTTTGGCTTCATTCATTTGCGTTCCTAAACATTCTAAAATGGACCCAGTCTTTTAACTATGCTAGCTTAGAAGGCACACATACTTTAACATTCTTAAAAAATAGGGAAAATGTATGTATTCAAGCAATACAAATGAGTGTTAAAGCATAAAGCTATCACAATAATGATGTATCAATGTGCAAAAGTGTAACATGTAATTGACTAAATTGTATATGATAATGGATTGTATGTGTTGATTTTTTTATATTTATGGGATTTCTGTGCCGGTTAAGACAAGACAGTGAGACAGAAAGGTGGGCTGAACGAGAGAATGACTCAGTATTACTGAATATTCCAATTCGTTTCCTCCGTTAGTGAGCCTACAAGCCAACCAACACTGGCTCCGTTGATTCTGGCAAACATTGTGTCATGGAAAATGACATGCAACTGTAGTTACTATATTCATGGTTTTTGGTTCACCGCTAAAAAATAAATGAAATACTAACAACTCCTCTTAGTCATCATTTATCGATAGAGTTTTCACTATGTTTTCCTTCCTGTTTGAGTTGTTGAACCACATTCATTTGAAGGTATTCAAACACCCTCTTCTCAACACACGACTACTGTTGAGCAGGAAGAAACGAGTGTATATAGCCTCATGCAATAGGCCTGCATGAGGTGATCAGAAACGGAAACAGAAGCTTATAGTATAGAGTAATATCATTCACATAAACATTGCGCATGAAGAACACATAGATAAACTGTCGATGTCATTGGGCTGTTTTGAAGGTTTACCGTTGAACCTGGAGTTGGAAACCACTAGTGTGTTTGTGTGTTTAACAGTGATGGAATCATAGGATGATTCAGTTTAGACAAGTGATGACAGCTAAGGATAAACCACGGTGCATATTACCAACACATGTGTCCCAGGTCTTTCAAAGATCCATTTCATCAGCTCATATCCCGATTGACTGTTTGTATATTTAGATTGTTTGATTTATTTCTTGTTTAATAGTGAAAATGGTGTTTGCAGTTCATTCAAATCGGTAAGATGAGTGTTCTCTGATCAAAAGCAAACTGTCTTGTTAGCATGATTATACCTTAGTTGGCACCTCATTTTGTCTAACCATGATTGACATAAATCCTCATAATAAAGGTGTTCACTCTATTGATTTATAACATGTGTCAATTGTAATTGAATTACAGTTGAAAATAGTTAGTTTCCACAACACCTCTGGTGCATGTCATGCCTGCTGTCCTTGATTGTGTCCAATGCAGAGAGTGAAGAGGTTTATGTTGTCTCAAGGCTTTTGTGATTGGTCTTGACATTTATCAGGAATGCATGAAAGGGATAATTCTTAAAATGCATTCTCTCTCTAGTGTGCGACCCTCAGGGATTCCATGGAGTCACTTTAAATGCCTTGAGTGGACTTAGAAAAAGTACATATTTTTAAGTTTGGCGGAAGTATTTTCCTGCGCTGTGACTTATGTGCGTGTGGGTGAAAAAAAAAATACGGGTGGGGTAAGATAACAAGATTTGCGATATTCTTCTCCCACAGATCTCTTCGCCAAAATGTGACCTTACTTACGACGATGTATCTTAATGATGACATAATACATCCTTGAACAAACTCTGTCAAAATCTTGCTCTTAATGTGCTGATAAAATACTTTTCTTCAGTGCAGTCTCCCTTGCACTATTGCCAATGCTCATGTGACTTCATACAGCCAATGAGGAGACAGTTTTGTCAAACCTTTTGAAAAGCATGCAAATGTGTTCATTCTTTTGCTTGATGTTATTCTGTGTCTCGTCATATAGGCTCTGGGGACTCTTGCAATGCAACTGTCAATATTCCGATGCAATTAAATGATAAAAATTGCATGTCTCTTTTTTGTTCTTGGAAGAATATTTGTATATATTTCTACGTAGCTTCTATTTCCCTTCTTTAATTAATGAGACCCTTCAATTCAGATACCTCTGATCGCCTCATTATTAATGTAGTTCATAATAAAGCGAGCCTAGGTGTGTCCACATGAAACTAAAACTTGACGCATGGGGGTAGACATACCTGAAGCTATAGTCCTGTTTGGCGGATAAATCGACATCTTGCTGGAGCTGTTTGACAACACTGACAGCAGGTGGGGAGTTGCTGCAAGTCTCTGTGTAATTCCCAAGTAGGTTCATTACACTAAATCTACACAGGATCCGATCCCAGGAGGAGAGCCTAGGGAAGCACACCCATACCTAGCACCTGATAGTTGATTTATATGAGAAACATGTTTCCTCGCAGTCTGCATTTTTTCCTGTCTGTTTACATTGCCGCTGCAAACTTGCTATCGCTGTTGCGAAAGAAAAGAAGGTTAAAAAAAAGGAAGACGGTTAATCTTTTACAATTTTAACGAAATATAAATAAAGAATTTGATTATTTACAGCGTACTCAATGCTAAAAGGGGAGATATCAATAACAGTATTGTTGTTTACAGTACAAACTTGTCCCCTGGAGTTGTTTTGCTGTGCACGTGAATCGCTCGGGGCTCAAATCCAATGCAACTTTCACTGATACATAATTTATGGTTTGTGAGCATGATGGTGTAATGGTTTGTACAAAGCCAGTTCGACGAACAAACAAGGCCGAGATATTAAGATTGTGCAAAATCCAACATCAAAATCATTGTTATGCAACCTCATCTATCTAATTTGATACACACACAAAAAAAACGTATCACGTTTAAAATCACATTCCATTAACCAAACATTTATTATCATGAGTGTAGCAACACGAATGCACCTGTGAAAATATTAAATTGTGCAGTTGCCATTAGCTCCGCATATAATCGTCATCATCTTTTGATCTTAAGCAATCTGTTTGACGATGACAGAAGTCTTTGAAGTGGGTAGTCGTAAATTATATTGCATGAGGCCTTGAGTAAGAAATATTTTTGGGTTTTACATCTCTTTGCCAGGGTATAGTATTACATTTTGTTCATGTAGTTGTGCAGTCTGGGATTACCTTAGTCCATCCACTTTACAGGCAGGCAAGACATGAGTCTCATCAACGTCACCCTTGGAAATGAATGTTTATTCATGCTTCCTTAGAACTGCATTCAACATGCATTACATTTCTCTGCATTCAATTTGCCACCATTAGTTTCAACGTTTCCATTCGTTTATAGACATAGCTAGTTGGGCAAGGAAACTCCAGTCATGCGCTGCCCATCATCGGACAGCTCACGCGGTCCAATCAAACGTACGTGACACACACTGAGAGAGGGTTGATTTAAGAACTGCCATCTCACACACACGCTATCGGTGAAGCTAAGTGTGCAGAGCGTGATTTTCCCATCACCACTCCAGCCCTCCCCCTGCTTTGGTTCTGCTCTGTATTGTATGTAACCTACACACTGGGTTGAGATATCTGATTATCTAATGCTCCCTGATGTCAACTGTTGGTAGGTTGTATCTGACAGCTGTACATCATGCTTTAAATCATACAGCAGGGAGCACCCAAAAAGAGTGGAACCCTACCGACAAACAAAAAGTGTTCTGCAATAAATAGTTTAATCAGGCATGATTTCGGACAGAAGTAAAGTACATCTCTTTCATTCCTGGCATCGATATGATGAACCATGTATAATGGATGACTACTTGTTATTTTCCTTGTTGTGAGTATCCCTAGGTGACTCGAAAGACAAAGCCGATGGACAATTTCTAGTTCATATCTACTTCAAGCTTTCATCCGAAAATATTTGTCAAAATAAACTCAATTTCCCTCAAACCTTTCCTCCTCCCCCCCAATGATTATTCTTCTCACGCCAATACCATCTAAGAACACCCCAAACCCCCCCCCCCCTTCCCCAAATGACCTGTGACGGCGTTAATGCCCATCCAGCTTGGTTCGGAATGCCCTCGTCACAATTAAGAGCCATTCCGTTTTTTTTTGCATTTCCTTTGCGCCTGCATCACTTCCAACGTGCCTTTTTCCAATTTACCGGGCGCTACGCCTCTCCTCGGCATCCACGTCGGGCCAAGGCAGCATCAGGCATCTGCAGCATTATAGTACATCATGAATTTTTATATTATCTCAAATTGGAAATGCTAGCAGAAGGATGCTTAGCATAACCAGCCCCTCACCGTCCCTCCCCCCTCCCCCCCTCCCCCCCCCCCCCCCCCCCCACATCCCCCATGCTTCTGCATGATTGATGACTGATTTGTGCTGAAGTGCGGGGCTCAGAAGCAAAAAGATGCGCCGTGCAAGCATTTACGCAGTCAGGTATGAGGAGGGCGCCGGTTGATCTTTGTCCCGTGGTTGACGTCGCAGCTCGCTTGTCCCTGGCAATGCGATGGCGCGTCTCTCCGGCGCGTTCTGATACAATGCCGGGCCACGCCGGGAATGACAATAAGCCACATCCCTCCAGCCACTGGAGCTGCCTGCTCCCTGGCAAGCACATCTATACAGCCTGATTATGATGTGTGTATACTGTTTGCATGTGTATGTATGTGTGTTTGTGTGTGTGCGGGCTGATGTGTATGGTGTATGCTGCTGACTCTTTGAACTATTGAGTGTCTAGTTCCTTAGCAGAAGCATTTACCCAAACTGACTCACAGTGAATGCATACCATTATAAAGGATGTAAGGGGTTACCCATGTTGCATCAGGATGCCTACAGGTAGGTTGCGGGGAAGAAAAAAAAAGAAGCCCAGTGGCACTGGGAATCAAGCCCAGTGCCGGTTTACAGATCACTGCATGTTATGCCCGCAGAGGTTTTCAGCACCACCATGCACCCGGACAGCAGGCCACAGATCAGCACCCTGGATAGCTCCCCTGTCCGGAGGGAGAGAGCTCCTCACCTGGGAGACATCACTCTCATCAGCAGCCTGGGCCAGCTGAGGCTTCTTGGCTTGATGATACACAGCGAGCACAGAGCCAAGCCCCCCGTGTCAGCATGGAGGCAGAGTAGGTAGGAGACACGCTAGTGCTCTCTGCTCGGATCGCAGTAACTAAGAGTGCCCCATGACATTTTGGTCCTCACCTGGCCTGGACAGCCATTCATTTTACATAACACACTGTGTGAGACTAACCCTATTTTTTGCTGTATTCTTGAAAGAATATATATTTTTCACTATTTTATTGTAAACGGTCAACCCTTACCTTTGTGTCTTGCCCTTCTTTCCCTTAGAGGACCCACACTTGCCCCCTCACACATTGTATGGGGCCTGCGTTTAAAACAGTGTTTTAATCAGAGATCAGACTCGTTGGAGAGGAATATCAATCTGAACTCTGGGTTCTGATTTAAAGATGGTTTCTGGCAGAGCGTGTTTCTCCTCCTGACTGATCTTTTGTTCTTCTCTTTTCTGTGTTGCAAAGGTGTGAATGGGAGATTAGCCGCATTGTGAACAGCAGGGCCTTGTTATTGCTATTAGAGATAAGGAATTATCCTAAGAAGCAATTTAGGTAAAAGGATTAAACAGAATAGAAAATGGCCTTCCTAGAATGACATCTAAAATTACCAATTTACATTCATTTGATTAGGGGAAACAAAAAAAAGAATGGTATGTGTATGGTACCACCATTTAATATCTAAATAAAGCAAGGACTTAAGTCACCGTTCCTTGAGCATTTAACTCCATAATGTTATACCGTGGACATAGTTTGAAAAGCACAGCCATCTGCCGATGTTTCTCGAATTGAGCAGAGGGTCGCGGTGACCGACATGTGCATATTTGATAGTCCTGGTTGTCAGGAGTATGTAGAGCATAATAATTGTTCCTGAAACACATGCATGACTGAACAAATCGAGATACAAATACCTTGCGCGCAGCATACTCTTTGCTCGCACTGAGGCATTTGCTTAGAGCCTCACCTCGAGTGAATCCGAACGAGTGACGCCGCGTGTGAGAACAACCACCTGTATGCCTGGGCGAGGTCTTCGCCCCGACATTCAGAAGTCTATTAGTTGTTTCGTTTACAGATCTCCAATCGCATTATGTACTGACCACACCTGTCTCTCTCATTCTCTCTCTCTCTCTCTCTCTTGCTCTCAATCTCTCTTGCTCTCTCTCGCTCTCTCTGTCTTTTCTCTGACAGATAATTAATGTTTACCGGCTAAAGGTTAATATCCACTCAGCAGAAAATGAATCAACAGTGAATTAATGAGACCATTACCTGCGAGGAGGATTGATCACAGAATTTGTCTTCCTTAGAAGCACGCCATAGCAGAGGCGACGCCATATTGATCGGGTGGAAAAAAGATGTGTGAGAGGAGCCAGATGTTCTGTGTAGCGTGACCTCTGATGAGGGTCACACACTTGCAGGAGGAGGAGGAGGACGATCCTGACAGAGAAGATGGTGCTATTGTGATGGCAGAAAACTAATGAGGGCTCTGGAGGAAAGTGCTCTTCAAACCCTTCCTTCAAAGACAGAAGGATGCTACTGTCATAATGTTATTATTGATACTGAGGGATTGGTTGCTATAGTAGTGCACGACTCTATAGTGGTGTACGACTCTAAGCCAAAAGGTATTAGGCTTGTACGATGTCCGTAGCCTTTGAGCATTCTAACCCCTTACTTGCACCTTGAGCAGCACTATCGGATTACACTGTAAGGGTGCCAAAAGGTTCAATCCCTCAATGTCAGCATATTGTACCTGAAGGCATCCTATAATTCACTATCCACAACTGCATCTGAATTCACTGTTAGCCGCTTTCCATAAATGTGTCTGGTAAATGGCGTAAATCGTAAGTACTTAGTTTTACATTTGATCTCACAGCCTGTGATCGTAAAATGGTTATGATGACTGGTGAGATGACTTCATCCTATCATGCGTTTAAGAAGGCTAGAAGAAATATGAAATGTCCCTGTAAAGGTCATGAAAGAATTATTGGATCAGAGGGGGGAAACTTCACCTACAATACATATTTTTCTGACAGAGTGTTGTTTTACTGTAGTATGGAGGCCATCATTTAAATCACTATAATTTAATTATCAATCATATAATGTAAAATAATTGTATAAGTGTGAAAATGAGAAGCAAATGTTAAAATTAAGGGACATACATAGTCAATACATGTCAAATGGCAAAAAATAAGTGTGTTTCAAGAAACTGAATTTGAATAAATGGAAAATCTATGATTTTTTTTTCTAAAATATGAAATTTTAAAGTAGAAGAACAATTAGCAATTTCAAACAATTGGCATTTCTTGGCAATTTCACTTTTAAGCCTGAAGCCTGAATGACAACCTAGCCTTCCAGTCAGTCAGAGAACAAGCTAGGTCTGGTTGACACAGAACAGGTGGTCTCTGTAATTTATGAATTACTGAGAAATAAGGAATAAATAGTGAATACAATCTTCACTCTTCGTCCCAAAAAAGCTGTTATATTAATATTAACTCAAAAACAACAGGAACACAATAGAACTACACAAAACATGACAATTCTCGTGTGATTTATATTTGGCCAGAAATGAGAAGGAATCCCTTATTCAAATTGTGATTATATTATTATTAAATAGATGGGAGGAAATGTATGTCAATATTTATGCTGCAGCACTCGTTTATAAATATTAATACTGTAATTAATTAATGATTGTTCTCTGTCAATGAATAGATTGTGAGTTCTCCCGAGACAGAAAATCTTTTATCATGCCTTGGCAGGCTGTGAGAAATAAATGCTGGAAGAAATCTACATGAAAGAATATGAATACATGATGCTGTATTCCAATATATATCTATAATAAATGATACTCTTGTAGAAGATGGAGAGGCAATGGGGATAATAAAAAGGTTTTCCGTGTGTGTGTGTGTGTGTGTGTGTGTGTGTGTGTGCGCGTGTGCGCGCGTGTGCGCGCGTGTGTGTGTGTGTGTGTGTGTGTGTGTGTGTGTTTGTGTGTGCGCGTGTGTATGCCAACCTCTTCTGTTTATGTCTATGCATGCTTCTGGGCTTGCGAATATGTGTTACATTTGTGAGCTTGGGCTTGTGTGTGTGTGTGTGTGTGTGTGTTTGTGTGTGTGTGTGTGTGTGTGTGTTTGTTTGTGTGTGTGTGTGTCTGTGCTTGTGTTATTGCATCAGTCTGTGTGCGTGATTGCGTTTGTGTGTGTGTATGTGTGTGTGTGTGTGTGTATGTGCTTGTATGCCAGCATCAGTGTGAGCGTGTGCATGTGTGTGTGTGCTTGCATGTGTGTGCCTGTATCAGTATGTGTGTGTGCGTGTGTGTGTGTGTGTGTGGTTGAGGAGGAGGGGGCCGATAGATACAGGAGGCAGCAGCACAGAGGGAAAGTTGCCGTTGGCACTCAGCCTGGTGTGTGGGATGAGGAAATGGTTAGAACTTGAGATCTATGGTTAGTTACAGAGAGGATTGTTCTTGCAGGTGGGTGGAGGCATCATTACGACTTGCTCCAAGAGCCAGCAGGGCAACTTTGTAGTATTTCCATAGCTTGAACTCGTGCCACGAAAAAGATAAGTGTGTTTAGTATGACTGTATTCAGTTCTACTTTGTCCAATTAGACAAAGTATAAGTACTTTCAAATGAAGCCTATTTCTTTTAAAATAGCCCTGTTATACATCTATAATAAGACCTGTATACAGCAGTAGTGCATGCTTTACTGTGCAGAGTATATTGGTTCATATTCTTAACAACACAGCATATTCTGTCTACGTCACATCCGAGGATGTGTGTGTGTGTGGGGGGGGGGAACGAATGGCTCCGAGTTGACAGAAGAGATTTCTGAGCTTAGTGTAATGTGTTCAGTCACCGGTGTATGCGGTAATCCTCAGGCATTACCTGTTTAAACTCCACTCCCCAGGAGTCCTGCTAGTGCTGGAGGCAGACAGACTGAAGAGAATGGGTTGATTTTTCTGTTACAGAGAACCAGGAAGAAAGTGATTGCTATTACGAATAAAAAACCTGGGAGCCATTGAATCCTGTGCAACGTTTTGTTTGGGAACAGCCAATGACATCAAAGGAAGATGTGTCTATCGGATTATGTGTCCACCTCAGCGGTTTAGATTTTACTCTGATTACAGTGGGCCTAATCAGATTAGAAATTGATGTGATTAAGGACAAGGATTCTGTGCTGGTTTGTCTCCTTTCCCACTTATATCAATTCACTTTGTTATTGAAACGCTCCTTTGTGTAGGGACATTGTGCATGAAAATACACAGCAAACACTTATTTGGCTAGAGGTATTGTTAGCTACATTGATTCTGATTTTTTTGCAATAATGAGCATGGTGCTTGCTTTTTAGAAGTTAGCCTGCAGAATATAGGGACTGTAACTATTGTTTCTGTTTAAAACATGTTAAATATAAGAGTACGTTTTGCGATTCATTCCAGAATCCTGATCATTTCAACTTTATTTCAGGCTACAAATGTTCTTGCGAAGCCTACACATGTGAAATTCTTAGCTGCCGTTTTCCTGTCAAACTCACAGCCGCTAACAAGCAGCAACAACAGATATCAAGCCAGGAGTTCAGAAGAGTAAAACGACAGGGAGTTCATCAGAAAATCCTGATAGAAGAGACCTGATCTCCAGCCCTCGTCATCTGCCTCATCCCGGCTGAATTCCCTGACTGAACGTTTGTGAAGCACCACGCGCCCCCCACTGGGAGGCTGTAGCTGAGGACAACATGTCCTTAATGTTCTGGAAGTCTTTGCAGTATGTCTACTACACTATATACCACATGGAAGCGCGCCTCCCGCCCAAAGAAAACATTCACTGTGTCTGATTCCAATGTCACACCGATGACATGCGCTCGCGGACGTGGCCCCATGGGGTTCAGGTGAGTGTGTGAGTAGAGCAGTGTGTAGGTATGTGTGCGTTCAGGATTATGAAGTCGTTCCTGCACATGGGAAAGGGGATTCCTCTGCATCCGTGATGAGGCTGCAAGCTTCCCTAAAGGACATTCCAATGTTATTTATTGTGGTTATATTTTTATTTCGGAGCTCTTGAGAGGTGTTGGTTGGGGGGGAGAGATGATGAGCTTTCTGTTCTGGATGTTTCTCTCTCCCGCTGCAGATCCAAATGCGTGTGCTCAACAGGAATCCCTCCCTGTGATCACCTCGCAATGCCGGGACTGTCTGAAATTAATCTGGATAATGTAAAACAACAAACAAACAAACAAACAGGAGAAGAAGAAACTGAGGAGGCGAGGAAAAAATAGAAAGCAAAAAAAAAAAAATGGTGTGTGGGAGGAGTGATAAAACGAGACCCGAAGAAAGAAGGAGAGAATAAAAAAGGAAAGAAAAACAAAAACAAAGAAAAACAAAACCTGTCAAGAAAATAGAAACACACACACGTGCTAACAAATACTCGACATGCACACTCAGACGGCACATGAAAACGCACACACACAAGACGACACGGCAGTCGTTCAAAGTGCACACATTGTGTGTGTGTGCGCGTGTGTGTGTGTCTGTCTCTGTTTGTGTCTGGGTGTCTGTCTCGGTGTGTGTGTGTGTGTCTATCTCTGTGATAGTCCGTGTGTATTTCTTTGTGTGTGTATCTATCTCTGTGTTAGTCCGTGTGTATTTCTGTGTGTGTGTGTCTCTTTGTGTGTGTGTCTGTCTGTGTGTATGTCCGTGTGTGTGTCTGTCTGTGTGTGTGTGTGTATGTGTGTGTGTGCAGAAGGAGGGGTGGCGAGGAGGACCAGAGGGGTTGACGTGTTCAAGCTTGCTGCGACAAAGGGCAATGTAGTGCTTGCTTTGATTGAATCCATTGCAGTGTGTAACAAGCTGCCGGCATAGGCCTCCTGAGGGGGACAGAGGTCTGTGGAGAGTGAAGCAATTCTGGGGCCTCCTTCCCCCTGCCCGGGAAACGCAGGGGGAAGATTAACGGTGCGACGCATGATAGCCGTATGCCAGCCGGTGATGTGGGAAGCAGACTGTATTTATTGACTCATTGACTCCATTGATTGTCTCGTTTGATGAAAAGTCCAGAGACAACAGACACATACATACTTACATACATACATACATACATACATACATACATACATACATACATACATACATACATACATACATACATACACGCATATTACGCAGACATTTTGCCAAATTCTGAGACAACCGCGCCCATGTCGAGCTTGTGATGTCATGTCATTGGAGGTGGGAGGGTGGAGGGAAACATGAGGAAAATAATAAAAGAGACTTTATAGAAAGGAGCAGATCACTGCAGTTCACCCTGTCATTTATATCGTTGCATTTGAATTATCCAGCTGTTACTGATTATCACAAGTGGTTGGCATTAGACTTAAGGTACATTCTCCAGACAAACAGTACAAGGTTCAAGGTAGGGACATTTTTTTTTCTTCTCTTTTCTTTTTTTTCAAGGTAGGGACATTTTTTTTTCTTCTCTTTTCTTTTTTTTTTCTCTCCGTCAGGTAAGCGTGTGTGTGTGTGTGTGTGTGTGCGTCTGATGGCAAAATCCCCACTGTGACATTGACATTGTTCCAGTGCCAGGTTTTGCTTAATAGGCCATTAATCTCTAACGAGAAGCACAATGCAGCAGATGTTTGTTAACACACTTCTGCTCGGGCCTCCTATGTTGTTCTTCACCCCCATTAACTCATAATACCCCTGGCTTAAAAAAAAGAGAAAAGAAAGGGAAACACAGAGATGACGACACACAGCGGAGAGCCGGCGTTATTCCGCTTAGTTTGCGTCGACAAACCGTTTCAACGGGACACAGGTCTTCTCGTAAAAAGACATAAACAAACATAATCAGGTTTCATCGATACCTATATCCCACCTTCTGTATCCAATGAGCCAGAAATGTGTGTCAAATATATATATATATATATATATATACAGTATATATATATATATATATATACAGTATATATATATATATATATATATATATATATATGTTCTTTTTTTATAAGCCAAAAATGTGTCTCAAATATATATACATAAATATATATATATATATATATATATATATTCTTTTTTAAACCCCAAACTAACCAATCCTATATGCGTACCAAGTACGGTGTAGGATAATGGTTAATTATAGCTATGCATTCATATAATTGATCAAACTTTACCAGTGGGGCATCCGTCTTGCTGTTGAATATGTTTGCGGTCATAAAGTAGGACTCAGAAAAACAGAAAACGGTTACATTGAAGACATTAACACTTTGGTGAACTCTGGATCCTCTCCACACTCACACAATGGCAAGACACCGAAGAAACCGGGGCCCTTGAATTCATGTCAACGGATCTTTCTCTCTCTCAATCTATATATATATATGTGCATGTGCGTTATGTCGCTTTTTGTCTTTTGCTTTTCAAACATCGTTAGGACAGGGTTACAAGGTGACGATCCGCGGCACTTGACGGCCCTTTTGCCTCGAAGCACAGAAGGTCATTTTCTCTGTATATCTGAATGCTGGTGAGTGGGTGGGAGGGCGACATACTGTATAGAAACTAAAGGGAGCAGAAGAAACAGGCAGAGTTTACCCATTTGGGGTCATGAGGTAAGGACACTTAACTCATCGCATGCATTGCCATAGTCATCATTTTTTCGTCTTTTATATCATCTCTATGCTTTCAAAAGGAAAGGGGGGAGGGGGGGGAAGCAATAAATGATCTCCTCTTCACAAATATAAATGTATTTTATGTATAATATGTACAACGATGTCTGCGACACCTTTTGGTGACATAAGAGTTGAGGGGGAGAGAGAGAGAGAGAGAGAGAGAGAGAGAGAGAGAGAGAGAGGGGGGAAGGGAGAGACAGGGTGGGAGGGCTGGAGGAAAAAAGCATGTCAAGTAAACTCTTTGCTCATGGATACAGACAGGGCGTGACCGCGGGGGGAACACGTCAGGTGAGTAACAGTAGGTGCTCGGGCGCACCCTCGCGACAAGAGAGAGAGCAAGCGTGATGAAGAGGTCAATGTCATTAAGAAGGCTGGTGGTGTGGCTGATCTTTTGCTGTGCCCGCTAGCCAGCTAGCACTGCTAGCACGCTAGCACTGCTAGGCCCCTGCTAGTCCTGAGAGCTACGCGGCGCCCCGGGCCCGGCCGCCTCCCCCAGCTCCCACTCAAAGTTCTGTCCGGACATTTGGTAGAACATCATGTTAAAGGGCTTGAAGAACTTGTGCAGCCGGCGGATCACGTCCGGGTCTATTCTGGGATGAGTCCTCCCTTTGGACTTGCCCAGGCACCGGGGGGTGCTGCTGTCCTCGGGCTTCTTGAGACACGGGAACCCCTTGGTCTTGTTGAAGTAAAAGTGTTTGTCCGTGACGATGCGCTTGAGCCCCAGGAAGTCCTGCACCTTGGCCATCTCGCCCGCCGGGTCCACGATGAGCCGCTCGCCGCTCACAAAGTGCATCTGCGCGAGCGGGAAGTACTGCATCCAGCTCTCCAGGTGCAGCGCGTAGATGCCAATGCGCAGGGCGCTCCACGACGCGTCGATCAGGCCCAGGGTCCGGTTCTTGAAGGCGAGCACCTCGAAGGTGGGGATCTCGGGCTTCTTGGAGAGGGTCTGCGTGTAGTCGGAGATGGCGCGGGTGACGGGGTTGCGCACCACGATGATGAGCTTGATGTCCCGGGCCATGGTGTGGATGCGTTTGGGCGCGTGGTTGGTCACAAAGTAGCTGGGCGTCTTCTCCATGGTGATCTGGCCCTCAAGGGTGGACGGCATCAGGTCTCTGAGAAAACACAGAAGGAAAATATACGTCAGATGGTGGAAGATCAGTGCAGGGTTTCCCCCTACCCAAAATCGTGACTCCGTCGAGTTGGTCGGCGTAGTGGTTCTGAAATGGGGGTACGCGTACCCTTAGGGGTACTTTGGGCGTACTGCAGGGGGTACTCAGAACATGGAAAAATAATTGTAATAATCAATATAAAGTTAACAATCGTCTTTTTTCCAGCCTGAGCAAGTTTCAATTCTGAAAACTAGACAATATACATTTTTGAAAATGTACAAGTGGTTGAAATGTCATTCGCAAACAAGGAGAAAGGAGAATGAGTGAAAAAGAAGGTGCATCCAGAAACACCAAAATGTCGTCGTTTTCAGGAAGAATATATCACCTCTACATGATCTGACCCTCCCCTGGCATCGTGCTACTTTAGTGGGGAGAAACCTGCCAAAAATTTACATTTGCCTGATCTACAAGCCCATGTTTCTCACTAAATTTAGTATCCCCTTTTAATGTTCATGTGTGCACACTGCCAAATAGAAGGCACATACATTACAAAAAAATCTCCCAAAATTGTTTTGTGCCAGTGAAAGGGGTACTCAGCTGAAAAAACATGTTAGAGGGGGTACACTAGCAGAAAAAGTTGACTTAGCAGGTACTCTTATCCATGACAACACGCTTAACCGTGTCAAGATACACGTCTTAAAAGGACAGCAGACTTTGGGGTTTTGGAACCCTCAGACTCGGGAGTCAAACACCCCCTAACCCCACAGGATTAGAGCGTGTTCTACCACCGCCGTGTTGTGGAGAGCACATCAGCCAAGGTTATACAGTGACAGCGACTGTGATACAATTACCGAGCAGTTAATTATTTTCAGGGAATTACGAGTGAAATTAACTATCAGACATTATTTCACGCGGGGAGGAGAAGAAGAAGGGAAAAAAAAAAACATACAGCTAATTACAGCCACAGAGTCATAATCAAGAGATAAAAGAAAGAAGATGAAATGACGGAGTATGCTCATCGCTTAATTGACGCCATCTGCGTTACTCCAGGAGCTGTTTGGGGAACTTTAATAATGAGTTCAGTGCATATCATTAATGCTCGGGTGCCTGGGGTATTGTTTTGTCATGCATTTATTATGCATGAGAGGCTCAACACACAGTCGAGGGTTCACATGTGCTTGTTCGCCATTGTGTGTGCGTCGGTGTGTTTTTGTGTTGTGGAGGGGGGGGGGGGGGGGGGGGGGCTTCTTGCGATTTTTCTTTTTGCTTATTCGTCTCTTTAGTTCGGATTAAGGACAGTTCATCGGATACAGTGAGTGATGATGAGATTCAGTGTTGTTATGTCTTATTCCTTTTTTTTTCAGCGAGATGGGAAATAGAATAGAGGATCTTGTGGATCCCGTGGAGGCAATCTGCTTTCGTTTTGTTGTTTATTACCAAAAGAACTGTACAACTCTGTCTCCGAGAATGAAAATAAAAATCAATGCCGAAGACATACAAAGTTCATTGCGTTTTCGTTTTTTTCTCGCATCAGTAAGTGTGGCGCTTGGATTTGCCTCCAGCGAAGAAGTAGCATAGCTCACACTGATGTTCCCTACTTCTCTGCCGTTAGTGCTCTCTTTATTTAAAAGTTGTGCGATTCTGCGCTAAATAGGCACATTAAATCCTATGTCTGTGAGAGGCTGCGTTTATTTACTGAGGGCAAACAGTCGCGCTTCGACTCTACAATATCGTCTAAAAACAAAGAATGTAATCCCTATTTATTCCCTTTTTTCAATCATTTTATAATATAAAAGAAATGTTGCCAGAGTACAAACAAAACCCCTCCCAAAAAATGGCTGTTTCCTTCTGAACCTACGCAATTAAATACTGTCGTTTCTCCAAATAAGGGCAGTTTCCTTTAAGTACCCAGTCCCATGTCCAATATTTACTACGCCATGTTTTTCACACAACGGCCCTAGTAGTGGAGGATATGTAAACCGTATAGTGACATCAATCATTCGCAACTTGGACATATTCTAAATTTACTGTTCTCCTGTCTAAAATCCAATTTACTCGGCTACTGTTATGCACATATCGACCGGCCGACAAACATGCACCGACGGATACTATGGGACGGGGGGGCGGAGGGGCTGTACTGCTAGTCACAAGAGTGGCCTGGTAATTGCGTCTCACTAGCTGTATTGCATTCCTGATGGGTAATTTCCCTATGGATTATGTTTGTCTCCAGACACCAGATAACTGTTCCTACCTCTTGGCCTGTAATGGGATATTAAACATATCTCGCCTCCACGTTGCAGCATTGCGACTGGAAGGAGTATTAGTTTTCATTATATACCATCAATGGCTCACTATTCTTCCCTTACGGTAATGAATCACGGAAGATTTTGTCCTAACCTTGCAAGGTCTTTTCTAACCTTTCAATGCATTGGCTATTTAGATGCAAGTGTAGAGTAGAGGCGGATAGGTTGCAGGAGAATGGAGAGAAAAAACGACAGCGAGAAATAGGCACAGTGTCGTCGTCGTAGTCCCGTCCCCCTCCCCCTCTGAGTTGATATACATGGTCAATGTGGGGTCACCTTGAAACAAGCCCCGCAATGTACTTTTCAATGTATACCAACCGGAAGGAAATCAGTGGAAATGTACCGCGCTTCTTTGGAGCACATCAAATCGACGGAGGCCAGATGAACAATGCCCAAGGTTACCTTTATGAAAGCGTTTGCATTCGACTGAATGGCTTTAGTGCTCATTATATGTTTAATTACAAAAATGAAAATTTCTCTTGTTATTTATTTTCCGTAAGCCAAGTCCGCCGTTGATTGAAAATCAGTCACGGATGGTTGATACACCTTAAATGTCAGCGGGAACACAGGTGGAGCTTTAAAAAAAACTAAAACAAAACGCTGATAAACAAGCTCATTTCCTGGTGCGTGGAAAATGACTGCGCCCGGCCTTGCAGTCTACTGGAACCGGAGTAAACAACAGGAACAGGTTAACTCTCCGCATCAGCTGCTGAGCTCCACACAGGTCATTCAGGTGGGTAGACAAATAAAATGCATAGCGCTAAAGAGCTTCTGCTTACCATCTGCTGTTTACTCAGGACGACCAAAAACAATGGCACATAGGCCTACCGATTCTGCTTCCTGTGTGGTTGCACCACACACATACACACACGTAAACACACACAGTGAGATAAAGGCAGCAGTGCCTTTATCTAGAGAGATGAGCTCGCTCTCGGAGAGAGAATATGAAGTGTGACAAATGAAGATGAGCTTCCTTCCTTTCCTTCCTTTCCTCTCTTCCTTCATTTGGAACTTACTGCCACCCACTGTGTTAAAAAAGTTTCAGCTTCGAGAGTACAAGGAAAGTGAAACCAAAGTTTCTTGCCTGATAAAGTTTAAACACGGAGGTAACTTTCGTTTCAACCAAACGAACAGTGTGCATAAAATAAGGGTAATGAGAGATAAGAAAATAACCAAATACATTTCTAGAGGTGTCTATTGAACACGATTAGGCTAACACAGGGTTAAAAACGCAGAGTAAGACATTAACACATTTGCAACGACGCTTGAGTTGTTTACCACTCTAATTCGCAACGAACACCTCTATCTAAATTGCCCCTTGCAAAAGGTGCAGTATTTACCACAACAATTCATTACATCCTGTCAAACTAGCAGGAGGAGAGGGGAGTATTTTTCAGCTTGTGATGAGCTCAGCGATCACCTTAATTTATATGATGCCATACATATAAATAGCTGTTTCTTGCCTTCTTGCCGTATATAAAAGGCTCCTGCTGAAAAGCAGCACTGGCAGAAAATAATCGCTCCCCAGTCTCATTTAGATCAAGGTTCTCTGGCTGGCTTGCCTTTAGATCCATTGAAATTCTCAGTGTGTCTACACGCTACATGCAATAACCTTTTCTTCCAGAAGATTCCAGGTTTCATAGCATTTCTTGGGGAAAGAATGTAATGATTAGGATGAATTTAATGAGAAATGAGAACGAGATAATGAACATAAGCTCCTTGGCCTTATTAGACATGTCTTAATTACATTGGCGGCATGTTAAGTGAAGAAAGAACATTATGGAAAGTTATCTAACAAAGTAAAAATACAACAAACTCAAAAAACACTATCGAGCTCGAAAGAAGGAAACTCTTACTATAACATCATCAACAGAACAATGTACCTAGAAAATGAAATAATCTATGTACATACTGTATGTGTTCTTTAGTTTACTCAACAATGATCCTTGGGATAGTAAGTATATACAAATGTATATATAGCATATGGTATACAGAAGCATATATTGACATTTAGAGTGAGAAGGTGAGAGTGTGGAAAGATTATGGTGAAGACGCAAGATGCATAGTGTTTTGTGTTTGCGACGGCATGAAGAAACACTGGCAAAGTGAGTCCTTCCTCCAGCAGATATGAACAGGTAGGGGGCTCATGATTAAGACCGAGCAAAACAATGCATTTTGACCTTCACAGAGAGCCATGGTTTAAGTAAACACTGGATTGATTGCAGATTTTTAATTGTCCGCTGGTTGTTGACAAAGAATAATCACACTTTTCTCCTCTTGTTACTTTAGCACTGAGGTGGACTTCCGTGAGTTAAGAAAGAAAGAAATAAACAGAATCCAACACCTGTGAAAAAACAAAACCCAGAGTCGAATTTAAATAGAACAGAACAGCCTTCCAACTGCAAATCAGCCTATTATACTTCCCATAACGAGGGAGTTTTTATTCACAAGAACCGTTGAGGACGGAAAGGACAGCTGGTCTCGATCAAAACCCCCTTATTCCCAACTCTCTTCCTGAGATCCCCCCAAAGACCATCCCACTTCCAACGATGGGCATGCTCCACTCTACCCCTCCCCCCGAAACCACCACCACCACCACGCCACCCACCCTCTACGCTCCACCAGCAACGCCAGACTGCAGTAGCGAGATCTGAGGCGATGCTCGCATGCCCTTTGGACATAGTGTACACGTTATGGAACGAAGAACAGCCAGGGAGAGAGAAGCACTTCACTCATAGTATAGGCTGTATGCCGCATCGTTAGTCAACAATAGTCCAAATCAACTGGTTAGCAAAAAGCTAATTTTTTTGCTAGCGTTGATGTCTTAGCATCACACATCATATATCCACTATTATTATATGTGCGCTCTTCAAGCTGGGTATCTGTCACAGATTATGACTTTCACGGTCGGGCCTACTGTCTTTCTCTCTTTTTGATGTCAGAAATGAAACTAAAAATATTACTTTTACAATACAGTTTATCATGCGCTCAAATGCAATGGCAGTGAAAAGCCACTCATTTCTTATGTTAATTTTTTCTGCTGCTATGTGTGTCTGTGTGTGTATGTGTATGTGAATGCGTATGTGAATGTGAATGTGTATGTGTATGTGAACGTGTATTTGTATGTGTATATGTGTGTCCATTCATGTGTGTGAGGGTGTCTGAGAAAATGTGTGTGTGTGTGTGCATCTATGAGTGTGTGCATCTATGCGTTGGTGTTGATTTGTCTTCTGATGAGCCAGAGAGGGAGCTTCGGGCTGCCACCATGCAGTGTCATCACAATCGTCCTCAATATTCTCTTATTGATGTTTCCACTCCAGAAAACGAGCAAACAACTGCAGCGAATAACAGTCTCGTTAATGTAACTAATCATTCCCTCATTATGTGCAGTGTTCAAAGTGCAATTGCATCTACGCCAGAATACCTACCCCTCTCCATCGAGAAAGTTTTCTGCTGTGGAAGTTCAAGCCTGTTTTCCAAAGGACATTTCAGGTGACTTTTCACAGCCCCAAGTAATATCCTATTCAGTCATTTAGCAGATTATTCATGGACAGGTTGCATTAGGGTCTCTTGCTGAAGGATGCCTACAGGTTAGCATTCATTTGGGCTCAAACCCGGACCCTACCAGGCCAGGAGGCAAACACTCCGATCATTAAACTATGCTGGTGTGCACAGGCATTATATACTCTCTGTGAAGTTGAATAAAGCATCCCAAACAACTCAATATTATTCACCTCCTCCAAACACCATCGGATCACACCCCAATAGATTTAAACAGAAAATATTTCAACCTGTATTTGGAAGCCATGACTGAGAGCGTCTGATGAAATGCTTTACGTGTACATCCTCGTATTCAGGTTGTGTGGCTCAGTTAAGCAGAACCAATTAATATGACAGTTTGAGCATGAACAGGTTTTTTTGACTGGAGAAAAAAGAGTCCGGTAACCATCTAATCACACATTTCCCGGCTGTAGAGTAGACGCTGTAACAGCTGAGATATCGAAGCAGATGTATTGCAATGTATTGTGTATTGTGTGTAAGGTATTTGAACATCAAACATCATGGAAGCTAAATAAATCAGTATACAACCCAAAGTTTAAGCAACACAGAATAGCAAGGTAAAAAAATGAACCCAATGAAAAACTGCCATATATCAAAGGTTAATTTCTTTCACTTAGAGTATTTGTGCGTAAATAAATGTTAAATAAATGACATTGTTATACATTTTGATATTACCTATTTTTCATAACAGAAAAGTCAGCTGTTAAAAACAAGGTGTCTCTTTACATATGAACGTAACGGCAAACTGCCTGTTAGTCAATAGTTTGGCTTATAAAAAAACATAAGGACACTGTGTTTTGCATTTACACTGTGTTTGCCTATGAGGGCTGGACATGAAACACTAGCATATACAGTCAAGATAGATGTTCTCAACACATTATCTCCTATTTTCTACTAATTGAATCTTATTAGAAGACAGACCTTGCTGCGTTGGTTTGTTCTTGCCCATCTGTGCTTCGTAGGAACCACAGGTAGGAACACAGCGAATGGGTCACATTAGGATTCCCTAGCAGATGGCGGGGGACTAAACTACATTGGTCATTTTAGCCACTTTTCCGATGTCGTATCGGATGTAGGAAATTAGCCGAGTACTCATGCATGAGTCCATGATGATGATTATGATGGTGAAAAACATCAAAGAAAATCTGAGAACCCCCCCTCTTTTGGCTCTGACTCGGTTTTATCCGTGGTGCAAGGCACTCCAAACATGGCGACATCTTGTAACGTTCAAAAGTTTGTCTCCCAGCGTTTCAACAAAGCATCAGTGTGTTTTTCATGAATGACATTGGAAAGTCGTTTAAAGAAGACCAATGTAATGTGTTCATGCGGATCACAGGGACACATAAGGGACTACCTATTTGGCAGCCATTGCACTCCTAATCATCCCTGGAAGGAGGGATCCGTCTGCCGTTTTCCTTCTCAAGGTTTCTGCCCTTTGGGTTATGGGGAATTCTTCAGACCTTCAGTCAAAAAGCGTGGGCCTGTGATCCCTTTGAGACTCTGACTGTGATTAAGGACTATACAAATAACACTGACAGGACGTGTCTTGATACTTGCTTGGTTATTTGAGCTCTAGTGACTGTAACATATTGATCACTGTAACATACGATTTATTGAGCTTATACATTAAGGGGTTTAACTTTCGATGTTTGTAGACGTGTAAATTGTCGACATTTGGTGTACTTTACAGTATATAAAGGAATGCGATTGGTTTAACATGCTCATGAAACCATCCAGAGGAGCATGTGGGTATTAGAATAATCCATACTTTTTTTCGCCCGTATTCAACGGAAAAGTTGAATAAATTCAACATTTTTTATATTGCGTCTTGCAATTGACGTCGAGGCGTAGGAGTATAGATACTAAGTCGCCAACGTGCGCTTTGTAAATATACACTCAAATGGAAAGACGACGGAATGGTAAATTGATATAGGGTTCAAAGAGCAAAGGCCTGGATGTTGATGGTGGAACATCTGGACGGAAGGGGAATAGGCTGCTAAGAATGTTATAATCACGTAGGCGAGACATAAGCTGCTCCATTAAGAGCTCAGCTGACCTATCTGTGGGGCTTTGGCTAATCCAAATTGTGCCAGAGCTGGCACAGATTGCTCAATTCAAGTCGGCCGGAAAACAAAAAATTGCCAAACGGGCTTGTAAACCCTTGTTTATCACTCGTAATCATGTATTTCTAGTTTGTTTTTCTATATATATTGTATTTGCAATGGTATAACTTAGAGGGGGTCTTGTGGGTTAGGAGTTTGAATCCCAGCTGAAAGGCTTTGGGTTCCCACCCAATGCCTCTCCTGTCTAACCTGTTGGCATGATTGAGCTGAAGATACCCAACTTGCTAATGCTGTGCTTCATGCTTCTTAATAACATGCATTTAATAAAACAGTAATGATGAAGTAATGAGGACATAATAGTAGGAGACACTTATCCAGAGGGACATGCAGTGCATAAGTATCCATGGACTCAGGACTAACTGGCTCAGGAAGGCCATTAGTTAAACCGGTCCACTGTGGGGGGTTTTTGGCTCTGGTTTCAAGCAAACTTTTGTGGTTGCGCTTTATAATAACATGTAATAACTTATGATCCTTCTGTTTATGATGAAATAATCATTAACAAAACATAAATAATAATTTGTAGATCTATTTTACCACACAGTATTTGTTCACATTAAAGCCATGTCAACATCGACCCTCTCATGGCATCACAAGTGGGACAAATAAATATTTATATTTTAATTATTAATTTTAGGTCATCATTAACTAAAGGCTAACTTGTTTCTTAATGTTATTAGAAAGTGTTACAGCTTCTCTTTCCTATTTGTAAATGTCAGCCAGTTTCCTTTTGAGAGTAGAAGACATACAGTATATAAGAAGCTGAAAGAAGGAGTTACTTACAGTGTCACGGTTTAACTGCTACTAAATATAACATTCTCTTACGAATAGAAAACATCTATATATTTAGTAACACCATAAATGGCTCCGGCCGGTTGAAATTGCTCTAGGCCTGTTCTCATTTAATAGCCTTATCTTGTGTATATCAACATGAAACACTTATGTAAGAATGACTTGTGTTCCTTGTTTCAGCTTATAAGGATGTCAGGATATGCACTATTTACGGCTGTTGCTTCAGTGCAAACACTTATTGAAGTTTGAGGTTTACTCAACTTGCACAGAAAAGTCCCCCATAGTCTTGTATGTGTCGGTATACGCATATATGAGTGCAACGGGTAAAAAACACACGCAAAGTTAACGCAGCTGAAGATAGGGCAAACGGGGGTAAATCGATTTGCGATGACCATATAAAGAGATATTCTCTGAGAACTCTACGAGACCTATATGTACTCGGCACTCGTATCTCAGAGGTGGTGTCATTTGAAATTCCTTGCAGAGGTTTCCACCTTCAAAAGATTGGAGGGATTACAAAAAAAATGTGTAGCCTTTAACGCACAAGGGAAGGAGCCTTGTGTAAAAGCAAAAAAAAAAAAAAAAACAGACTGTGAAAAAGAAGAAAAAAGGCAGACCTGATGTCTCACCCTGTACTGGACAGGCTCAACATAACACCAGCGGAGCTCTTTCTCCAAGCCCATTTCTGCTGCCATCCATATTTCATGACCCCCAGGATCAGAGCATGGCATTTGCCTTTTCATTTTTACTGCCCTCAAGTACACGACTTAGTAAACCATGATCCTACGGGTAGTTTCTCCCAATAATCTGTTAATATAGAAAAATTTAAATTCTCTCAGTTTTTTTATCTCTCGTAGGCACTTCGTCCTTTATTGTCAATGGTTACCGTGCCCAGCCCCCCCCCCAAAAAAAAGGCTGCGAGGCTGATTGTTATCTTTTCGGGAAACGTTGGAATGAAAACAACACCTCTACTTGTAAATAAGAAAAAGTGAAAGGAGGAAACTAAATGGCTTACAGGAATCGCCGAGCCACCGGCTTGATTTACCACGAGGAAAAGATGGGTGAAGATATGAGGGGTAATCCTGGAAGGGATCTTGGTATAGCCCCTGGAGGTCTCAGAGCAGCTTGTTTAAGCGCTTCCAGTAAACCCCTGTACACAAGCCCTAATCCCCCTGGCAGAGGTAGTCTGACACTGCGAGTGAGTCCGCTATGAACAAACATCGCAAATGCAGGATAATGTTTAAGAGATACACAGATTAACTTGTGTAATCCCCCCGCTGCCAAAGGGAGAGATTAAAGGAGAATGTGCCAAATGTTTATGAGCGGAACACAACTAAATATAAACGGGATCCTTTTGAATGCCTTTTACTTTTATTTGTGCCGAAGAATGATTTTCTTCTCGAGTCTTCATTTCTAAATTGATGCCATTGGCTGGATAAAAGAAAGAAGAAAAACAAATCAAAAATAAAAATAGATCAATATAGTTTGAACAGAGTCTTTTCAACAGCGCATGAAGTCCTCCGCATGACGAGAAAGATGAGGCCAAACAAGAAGCAGTTTGTGTAAGACGACGGCCTTCTATTTGTAAAAGGATAAGCCAAAAAAAGAGATGTCTTGAGGTATTTTTGTAAGTCAAATGCCTGTTCAATGGCCTCGACTATAAATATAATTGTTACACCAAAATATATAAAATAGTTTATGCATGACATCCATGAAAGCCCAGCAGATTGGGCCTACGACTGCATTGCCTCTATCTCCTCGCATGAAGCTTTTAGATGCACTATGCGTTATGTACGAGAGAATGATTGACCTAGAAAGGTAAAACGTGCAATAAAGAGCCACTGAAACACTTTAAGCTCGTCAGAAGGGGAGGGCTGTAGTCAAATAGGATGTGTGAAACATCTGTTTCTTATTGTGTGGAAACGTGCTTGTTGGGAAAATTGATCGGATTTGTGAGTCATCTCGTGAAAAAATAACACTATAAATAATATGTAAATAATATTCGTAGCTCGTGAAAATATTATTTGGCATTTGTAAAACATTTGGCAGTGAGTGTTGCCTAACCTTATCCCTTAAAACACATCCAGATAAAAAAGTAAATATACAATTCTTTGTTAACCTTCATTCATAACACATTTGTGGCAGCATGGTTGTGATAGATTAATTGAGATTATCTGTGTGTCAGATTTAATAGTGTATTAGAGTATTTGAGAACAATAGTCAGGTGTGCATTTAAATAACCATGCTGCAGATTTCAGTAATCCACAAGATTATCATATTAAATGGCACCATATTTAATACTTTATCCTGTTAGTGTCTTTGAGGCAATAGCTATTGGACACATGCACGTGCTCATCTGGCTTTGTTTCATTTCATCTCTGAGATTGTTTATTGGTGGTGGCTGGTCGACCACTCCTGATAATAATGCGATTGCATGCCTGAGAAATGAAGCATATCTAATGCAGAAGATAGACCAAACTTACCAGCACAACTGCTCAAGAAAGGGTAATAGACATTCTCCAGTGATCAAAAACCATCGAGGGCAACGGTCTTTCCGAGGGACACGTGCTCTTGAGTATGTGACACAATTACATTATATACTCCATACCCATTTGAAGGAACATTGTACTATTCTACTTTTGATTTTGTATTTCTGATTGGAGGAACTTTTACGATTTAGGTTTATTTCAAAGTGAACCCCAAAATCACTGTTTAAAAAAACATATCTGTGTTATTTTCGACCAAAAATATATAGAGCTGTTCCATCTGGGAAATTCTTGATAAAACTAGATGCTATGTCCGCCGTGAAGTCTCTTTCCAAAGGCATGTTTTTTCATTGGTGGTGCACCCTGGCTTGAGCGAGTGTGCCGAGGTCTTTGACAAGACTTGACGGCCCCTGCATTTTCTCCTATTGAACCCATGAATTTTCGTTTTTTCTAAAACCTTTATGACATGGCAGCTAATCCCATATGCTGTACAAGTTCTACTGCTAAAACGGGGGTTTACTTAACCTCAGAGGATTAAGGTGACATGATACTTCTGGTGACAGCCTATTGCCTTATTATGTATGTTATGTTCCATTATGTCTTCAACAATTAAATAATTGAACAATAAGGTTGCACAGCATACAAAACAGCATACATTGGATCACCTCACTGGGAAGTAGTGTCTATAACACTAACAGGGTCTATAGGAACCACCGCAATTAAATACCCCTCACTCATTTTTACAGTTTCTCATTTCTCATCATGATCATAACTCCAGTTTAGTCACTTATGCGTGGTTGTGTGTGGGTATATGCATATACATTGGGTATATATATATATATATATATATATATATATATATATATATATATATATACTGACCAAGGCAGGCATGTCATCTGCCATAACACGTGTGCCAACCAGAACACAATGCGGGACATGTCAGCCCTCATTGACAGTTGCGAGGAAGACCTTGTCATAACATCTTGTCATGAAAGCGTCCGCAACACCCGGAGTACATGGGTGAAAATGTGCCTGTGACGTAAAAAAAACTGCATGCATCGACAAGTGATTTGACAGATGCTGTGTGATGTAACGGATAATATGACACTACGATGTCATTGGTCATGAACGGCTTGGCTATGATCCAAGCTGTGTTTGACATCATGCCCTTATATCACTTTAACAAGAGAGGCAATATCTTCCTGAATAAAATGTTGAGTTTATACTTGAATTAAAAGTTTGTCCAAGTCAAAGTGTACTGTTGAATGCATGTTTATGAGATTTCCCATACGATAACACCTCTGCTCATCATTGATGCTTTCTCGCTTGGACGGGGCGTTTGAATCTCAACAGCTGCAACACCGAGACGAGCCTTCATCTTAGTGTGGCTGAGTGCAACGGCAGCTTCAATGTGCCATACATTATTTGTGTTAACACAGTTCTGTTAATGCATGCATGTGCCTGAGCTTATCACATGCTGTGGGGCTGCAAAGCGCTGCACAGAGTCAGGTGGAATGAGGTGTGACGAGTTACATTATCCCCTTACGTTTCTGCTGATGACTGCCTCATCAATTAATGAGCTAAAAATCTTCGCACTTGCAGGAGGAAGCATTGCTATTTTTTTAAGTTTCTTCTTTTAAAAAAAGAAAAAGAAAATAAAAACTGCTGTTTCTATTGGCAGTTCATTAGCTCTGACTGAGTGACAACCCAACCCAGTGTGACCAGTATTTCACACAACACATAATTGGCCACTTGGACAGTAAGGCTTCATTGAAACACACAGCACTTTAGCACATACGCATATATCAATTACCTTTCCTTCACGTAAAAATGTGATGGCTGAAGGCTAAAGTGGAGATAAAGGAATGTTTGCGAAATGCATCTATATATACACGTGATATATCTATATATCTATATATATACGATTTATAACTGCCTCATACATTTCTAGGACAAGATAATTAAGGCAAGAGAAGAATGTGTGTGAGTTGTATCATTGATAAATCTTGGGCCCTGATGCCAAGATGTTTAGGCATTCCCTTGTTATTGTGATGTCTTAATGTTTACTGAGGCCACTATAGGCAAATCTCTTTCGCTATTCCCTCAAATACAACTTGCAATTGCTGCATGAGATAAGCTAGAAACATATTTGTAAAGCTACACAAATATATATGAATGGAGTATGCCAAAACAATATACAAAATATTAAATGCAAGGCACAATACCCTTATTGAACAATTCCAAACTGTGCATTGAGTTTAACTGTGAATGTGTGTCTGTGTGTGTGTGTGTGTGTGTCTGTGTGTGTGTGTGTGTGTGTGTGTGTGTGTGTGTGTGTGTGTGTGTGTGTGTGTGTGTGTGTGTGTGTGTGTGTGTGTGTGTGCGTGCGTGCTATCATCTCTAAAATAACATGATTCTGAATAAATCAATTCCACTTTTCTTAAATCTGCACCCATGTGTCTCCATTTCTCTTATCCTTGCAGGACTTTGTTCTCCATTCTGATTAAATCACAGCATGAGAGCTGCACTAGACGTCGATGAACCAAAACAACAACAAGCAAACAAACCCGAGTAAAGAGGACGCCCTCCGTTAGAGACTAGAGGACAGCCTGTGTAGGCGTGTCACCGTGAAACCTTCGGTGACGACTTCTAACTAGCAAGATCTTGTCAGGGATGATTATGATATATATTATAAATAATAGGTGTGCTTATGCTACTGGACAGTTAATCAACACAGTGAATTATTCAGAGGGGAGGGTATTTTATTTTGGGGGTCTTTAAGACGATCTGGTAATCTAATCAGGCGTCCATCATGGATAATATCGGACAACTTTTTGGAGCCTGCTTGATCAATATGGCCTGTTTTCCTGACAGAAATCGCACGTTTCTCAGCAGCCAGCCACTGACTGGGATGACAGTCAATTGATGTCCAATTGGATTTTTTTTTTTTCCTCCCTTTTATTGGTTGTTGACTGTATTGTTTTCCTCTGCCTCTGTCTGGTATTATGCGGTGAATAGGACAGAGGTTGTGGTTGGTTTAGAATATGATGCCTTAGTTTAGAATGTAAACTGTATGAGAATGAATCATTTATGTGGGGGAATTATAAGACTAAGTAAATGGAATTATTTCGCCCCAATGCCCATTTTAGAGCGAGTTTACACCACATAAACACATTAAATACAGCAAAATAAACAGAAACAAAAATATAAAGTATATCTTAACAACAACTTTAAAGAAAATGATTAGATGCATTGAACATTATGATTCTTCCCAACAGAAATAAACAAAAGACAAGCATCAGCTTTTTCTATTTTCTCGTCATTATATTTGGATGAAAGGAAGTCTATTTCCACCAAAACCTTAGAGAATTAAATTACCACACTTGACACGGATATCTGGGTTGTTTCCCCTTCACTTTCATTGTTGGTGTCGGAAAAACATTTAGCTGCATCATCTTCCATAAAAGAGAGCAGCACGTTCTTTACGTAACACCTATAATGCTTTTGACATTACATTTATTATTTAGAGGAGATCGTCTTCATGTCTGTAGATCTCAACAGCGGTCCGGCCGTTTGGGAGAGGTGTTGTTGTTTGTTGTTTGTTTTTGCATACCAGATATGATAGCAGAGCCCTGGTGACACATGAAAAATAAATGAAGTTTGTGTGTCTTTTGTCATAAAACACAAAATGAATAGAAAAAGCAACAAAATGCGTAAACTACATTATGCCTGACACCTGAAAACATAACAAGATGTCAGGGCATTATGATAAATAATTTAATGATTCACATTCATGCCGAAAAAGTCTGCAAAGGTTTGAGCCCATCAATTAAGAGCTGTCAATCACAACACAGGACAGAAAAAAAGGGAAAGATGACGACTTTCAAATGTTTCCTATCCATCCCTTTCAATCTACCAACTCATAGTCCGGAAATCTCACTCCACCACATATTGGTGGTTGCGCTAGTTTACCTCCCAGATACATTTTTTATCTGAATTGCTGACACTTCACTTTATTGTAGATGGCGGTTTCTAAAAGGTTAGTCAAAGAAGACAGTAGGGGCTATTACCCACAAAGACTAGTATTTTGATAGCTTTCTTGACAGGCCAGGCTAGTGAATAAAAATGTGATGAAAATGTCAGTCAAAAGGCAGTAAAATATAATCTGGAGTAAAGCGCATAGCAATGACTCTAAACCTCTGTGCACCCAATTAAAGATAAATATGCCATTGGATTGCTATGAGAGACATTAGTGGTTATCAGGCACTATCCCTTTTTGCAGCAATTAGTTGGCTGAGCGATGGATGTTTTTCCTTTGAAGATCTCCGTCAAACTCCGCCGGAGCGAAGTGTTCAACTCATGAAGCTTAGAATCACACTTTGTGACCTTTGTCAGCTTCCTGGATTGTTCCGCGGTTCAGAGGAGCTCCGGAGCTGTGTGTTGTGGTGGAAGTGGAAACGTGTCACGGGGAACGCTCACCCTGTTCACCCCTAAGTGGTGTGGTGAACATCTATTCCGTGTTGTGCCCTTTGTGGCCTGCGCATCAAAATCATGTACAAAGGTATCGAGTGCAAAAGAAGAAGCACGTATAACCCTTTTGGGGGGATTTGAAGTGAATTCCACCCCAGGCTTTGTTATTTCCGCTGCTTTGCTTTCTTTAACAGAGTGTCATGCCCTGGTGTCTGTTCGTTCGTATAGCTAGCCTTAAAGGTGCTATAGTTAAGATCTGAGGCTTTCAGAGAGAGACGGAGAGAGAGAGCAGAAAAGAGTGTGATTATGAACCTAAGCAATCGTCAAATGTCCCCGCCCTCTCGGCTCCATTCCTCTATATGTTTCTCTGCCATTGTTAAGGGTTGCATTTCAGCCACCTGTGATTGACAGGCCATATGGATCCCCGAATCGCTCACGGAAATATGCCCCATTTGGTCAGAAATAAGACCGGAGTGGTCGGAAATCTAAATTAGCTCAAGTAGAGGCAGGCGATATTCCCGAAGTGGATTTCAATCACAAATAGCAGATGGGTCTAACTCTTATAACTTATTACACTCAAATGAAAGCACTTCAACCTTAGTACACTGTTAAAGTGACACACCTGTTTTACCAAAAGGTAAATGCTGATAGTAAAGTCAAGCCATTTCCAAATCTATCCTGTGATCAAAAGTGAGTATCCACCCAGAGTATCCATCCAGCCTAATAGTTGGAACAGTCTAAAAACGATTGGGGACTAAACCTGACCATCATGCATCCGGGTGGAAACTCCCACTTGTAATGTCAAAAGCGGATACGTTTGGAAATGGCTTATAATGACAGAATTTACTTGATCAAAAGTGCAGTCTAAACCAATTATTTTGTCAAATCGTATGGGTGTAAAAAGGTTTTTTTCTGATAAACCTTAATTTGATTTAGAGATCAGAATGTTTATTTTAAAGGTAATATGGAGATTTACCATTTTTGAATTCTGCAAAGCCTTTCCTCTTTGGTTACCTTCTAAAATACATATACCAAATATCTTCTTATTTTCTTCAAACATTTGCGAAAAAAAGTTGTTTTCATAGTTTTGAGTTATCTGCATGACCCAAATAGTAAAAGGCTGACTGTCAAGTATATAATTTTCTCCCAGCCGTGCGATAGCTAAAATGGCGAGAGTGCGACTACAACCACCTACCTCAATATCTGTGTAAATCAGTGTTTGATAAGACTATATTGTATTATAATAAACCTATACAGATGGTGTCATGAAAGGTAAATGTGTCGACCGCAAGACAACAAAAGAGACGTTTCTCTCGCAATGCGACAGCCTGGTTATGACAGTAATACACAGTGGCTCTCTTTGTCTTCCATATTGGATACTACCCCACCTCCACCTGCACACATGCACCACACAAAAACACAAACAAACACACACACACAGACACACATACATGCAATCATATAGGCATCCCCCACACAAAGACACATGCACAAACACATCCACCTTCCTCCCTCTGAGCTTCCTCTCTGTCAGCAGCGCTGCAGGTCAACCAAAGCTCACGTTAAAAGAGCCTTGCAGATAGCTGCATGAAAGGGGCCGCGGAGTGGGTGATCTGATGGCATAGTGCGGACAAGCTGAGATAGCACTCTGGAGAACAGGAAGACAGAAACAAACAATGTCATTAAATATGGATGTTGGCTCTTTTTTGTTTTGAAAAACGTTAGATTTGACCAAGTAATGGCTCCTTTGTATTGCAAACCAGTGATACAGAAAGACAAAAACCATTAGCGTTTAAGTGGAAGAGCGGCCCGCTGAGAGGGCTGCGATGATCGTGTTTAAACAAGCGAACATATGTCAAGAGTTTACCAAAGGCATTGGATACACTAGGCAGACGGAAACTACTGTGTAAACAACTAGACTGCCTGTTACTTAGCTTAGATATTGTAGTACATTTTAAATTATATTTCGCAGAAGATTTCCAAGTCAACTGATTCACTTAAAGCTGTTGAATAGAATATATTTTGGAAACATATATGGTTGACTTAGATTTAACACTTGAACGTATAAATAAAAGCAGAACGACATAAACCATATAAATACTTTTTGAATGCAAGCTGACACACTCTTGACACGTTTGGTCAATTATTGTTTCAAACCGAGCTTCACTTTTCAAACAATACACGGCCCTGATTGTGGAAACAGTGAATCGTGGCTCAAAGTGGCTCAAAATGCTAAACGTAAAGCCAAAGACATTTTTAAGTGCAAGATAATGTTGGTCAAAATACACAGGCCTCGCTTTTTTCCTTCCTTTAATGCAGTTGGCTGATTCATTTCAATTACACATCCTTTGTGGTCTTAAATCCTGTCAAACAATACAACAAATTCCCAGGCAATCTTATTCACAATATCCAGAGTATGGTTGTTGTCTCAAAATGCCAGGGTGATCACCGCCTTAAATCAAAGACGAAGACGGAAAAACAGCATTACCATTACAAAACACAAATTAACTCTATTGTCACGTATTTAAATATTTACCATCAATCACGTCATCCGCATTTGATAGTTCAAAATAGCTTTTCCTTCATGATGTATCAAAGTCAGTCAATCGACTCGCAAGTTTGATGGTTTCCCAAAGCAAAGATATGGCGGGTCTACATGTATTCCACCATGCATCACATATATATATATATATATATATACACACACCTTTCATGTACTCTCTGGCGGTATCCCGAAAGAACAACGACGGCATTCCAATTTTGTAATTCACAGATTTCCTGATCTTTTTCTCTCTGTGTTTTTTTTCTTGTGGGGGGTGGGGGTCATTTTCATAGCTAACATGTCTCACTGCCTTAAAAAAAGGAAACACCACCACCGCCGCCTCTTTCATCTCTGGTGGAGACATCACACCACCACCATCCTCCCCCCCCCCATACCCCAGCGCCCCTCCCCCCACCCTAACCCAGCCCATCCCCCCGCCAGCCCCTGTGCAAATTCGGCTTTCAGTCAGCGTCTGAAGTGCGCAAAGCTGCAGGCTTTATTTACCCCTGTCGTCTATCATCTGCATGTCATGAGCACTTTTAAAACTCTTATCGCTTAATCTGGGAGGAAGGGGTACTGGAGGGGGGTATGGGGAGGGAGTTAGGGGTGAAACGATGCTATGAAATGAAAAATGTGTGCCGGAATAAATGACAGCCATGGCATCTGTGATAAAAAGGTGGGACAGGGATGGGCTGCTCCACGCACCAGGGTATCTTTCATGACAGGGTTAGCATCAGCCAATGTCTAGAATACTCATATATTCGGCTCTTTTTGTAGGCATATGTTTAAAGATAGAGAGAGAGCCTGCAGAATGAGGAGAACTCAATGATGGCATTATCAACATTCCAATTTTTGGGGGAAAAACCCAGCAATTGTGTGTTGTGGACTTCCTGGACAAACAAGTGGCGTTTTGTTGTACTAGTCTGATACTCAGTGATGCACAGGTTTGTATACATACACCCCAGTGAAATGATTGATGTTAGATCTGAAGACTGAAAATATAAGAAAGGCAATGATCATTGTGATCATACGATAATCATAATAACATTGTAAAATAAATATTCTAGACATGACAGTATTTTATCATAATATGGATAATGTAATCAATCACTAAGTCATTTTATTCAGATATCTTATTCTTTCTTCAACATTTGATGCACATTTGGATGACATGACACCAATGTTATTCAGAGGAAATCAGATATGGTGTTTGTTTCACAAGACGAACATCAAAGCATGTGGGCCCAGTGTGCGCTTCAAGGCTTTCCTCTCTTGGCGCCTTTCCATTTTATTGAATCGTATGAGCCTCTAATGACTCTAATTACTAGCCATCGATATTAAAGAAATCAAGCAAAAAAAAGGAATCGGATCTCTTTAATGCGTTCATAGTCTCCGACTGCTTGATATCTGCAGCGTTCCCATCGAAAGAGGGACCCTGACGAATGCGGGCTTAATAACGCTGGCGTTAATCACTTCTAGATACATGCTCATCCCAAGTCATTTCTGAACACTACTCCATAAAGGTTGTTTCTGGAGAATCGTCCACTGATCTCAAACGAGCAAGGAGGAGTCTGCTACGGAAACCGTTTTGATGAACGGCCTCCTCAATAATATAAAACTGCTTCAACATGTTTTCGCCGATGAAGGATATGTTGGGCGCGTGCCCAATTTATTTACGGATTCGCTGGAGATGATTCATTCATTTCAATAGCAAACATGGGAAATCCTTTCATTTCCTCTTTAGTCCAATTAGAGGGGATATATGCTGTTTGTTTGGAACCAAAGTGATTACCTTGTCATACAAAAAAGTGAAATGATCTCTCCTCCAAAGGAAATGACCAATGGGGGACTATTTGCTTGGTTTTGAATGAATGCTCCAAACTGCCTGTTTATTATTGGGCTGTGTGTGGGTTGTTAGGCCTTCATGGTGCAGTACAGCAAAAAACAAATCATGTGTGTGTTTGTCTGTGTGTGTGTGTGTGTGTGTGTGTGTGTGTGTGTGTGTGTGTGTGTGTGTGTGTGTGTTATAAGTACTAATTTTAAAATATTGTGAAATGGAGTTTCAAGTTTTTTTCCACAGTTTCACATGCGAAATATGCCTACATAGATTCAGAAGAGTATCAGTAGAATCCAATCATAGCTACATACACCCTTGGATGAAGAAGTTTCTAAAAATGATAAACCTGGGAATGATATATAACCATGGACCTCTTGCAATCTCCATGAATCCACAGAAGCACACACAGATTCAAGTACTTAAACAGACACTGTATGATTTAGACTGTTCCACTAATGCTGTTTTGACCAGAGAACATAATGAAATGAGATTAGTAATACACACAAACACGCACACATACACACACAAACACACAAACGGTGTCCACATTGGCTAACAAATTAGTAAATCTGTCGAGCTTCGCTCAAGGGTTAGCCTAGAGTAGCATGAGGCAATCAGGGAAGGTAGATCGATGACGGCATAAACACAAACCCTGCGTTACATTATTAAAAAAAGTATTAACAACTGGAGAAAATGTCAACTGAATCTTGCGCAGTGCTCATTTAAGGGCATGGCTGCGATATAATATGTTGTCTCCAGAGTGCTTTGACAGCTCAAATCAGGGCTTTTGCGTCGCAGAGACATCAAAATAACATGGTTCAGCTACACAACAGCTAGAGATGGAGAGAGAGAGAGAGACAAAGACGGAAAACGTCTTCTCTGCTAGAAATTGTGCGGGAAGATTGGTTTCAGGAAAGGCAGTGTTGTGTGAGCCATAATTATGTGATTTGCAAAAAAAACAACAAAAGATAATAATTAATATTACAACGAACAACAGGGGGAAAAAACCCTGAAACAAAGCAAACAAACAGAACAATTGAGCATGCTGAAGTGTTCTCAAAGTAAATGAGGTGTGACTAAATGCACCCTCGGAAACATCCAGCTAAAATTTTTGGTATTAGCGCAAACAAAGAATTGAGGCAGATTGTTACCACACACGCACAACCCCTCCCCCCCACACACACACACTAAATACACACACACACACACACGCACACACATACGGGTGTGCGTGCGCACACACACACAATGCACAGTCCCAAACACACACACACACACACACACACACACACGCGCTCATGCACACACATGAACTCACACGTTGCTTCATACCAGCTGCACATGAATCAGCAATCAGTGGAACAACTGGATACAAGGGGTGGGGGGGGGGGGGGTGAGAGAAACAACATCTTTGATGTTTTAAGATGCTACTACTGCTGTTCTTAAACGGCTGCTGGAATATTCACCTTTGGTGAGACACGGGTAGCGCCATATGGACAAATGATGGGCAGACGTTCCGGATTAAACACCATCAAAGAGTTACAGTTTGTTGAAAGAACTCGGGGCCTCGATTCCCCCCCCCCCCCAAAAAAAAATCGAGATGACATATTATACGAAGAAAAGAAGACAAGGCAGGGTAGTCAGGATGGTCTCATCGTGGTGAGGGGGTCTGATACCGTGGGTTTGGCCCCTCCCACTACCTGCTCGCAGTGTGTGAGATTGAGGCCGTGCCAGTGAGCGGGCGGGAGACTTTCAGATGGTTCTGACCCCAGACCATCGGTCCCCTCCACCTCATTTCACCCTGACTGGCTGGGCAACAGTGTGACGTGAACCAGCGCCGCTCGGCCGGCTTTTGATCCCTAGAATACAGTCAGCTATAGGATGTTAATACAGATATGTGACTTTAAGCAAACAAGTTGGAATTGTATGCATTGCAACATGCATATCTGAATTATGATGGATCAAAAACTACAAAAATAATAATATTGATAAATTATATAAGTATCAATAATACCCCCTACCGCCCCAAAGTTGGTCACATTCAGACTACGAAATGTGGTCATTTTTGCCAACAGCCACGGACATTGTGATGCCAGGTCCTCCTGTTCAGCATTTAGTCTTTGTCTGCCTCCTCGTAGGTTGGTAGATATTGGTCTATAGATGCCATGTACTAAAGGTGCCTTGAACTCTGTGGTTGGCCCATAATTGGTATTCAAATACTAATACTACCAATAATATTACATGTGTATATATTACATATATATATATACATATATGTGTGTGTATGTATATATATATATATATTAATATATATATATATATATATTATATATATATATATATATAATACAGTGTTTATATGAGTCTATATGTGCATCATATGTGTGTATATATATATATATATATATATTGCATTAGATTCCACTGCGTTCTGTTCTATTCGTTTTCTATCCTCTTTATGTCACTGGAGTACTTCTTAAAAATAGACGTGCTGATCAAAGGTGCATTTGGGACTGGCAGCAGAGAAGGAAAATAATTCCTCAGCAGTCATAAGAGGATGGTCTAGTCTCTCAATCTCTCTCTCTCTCTCTCTTTCCCTCTCTCTCACTGCCTGTCTCTCTCTCTTTCCCTCTCTCTCACCGATTTCATAGGGGTGTGAACTCTGAGAGGAGGCTGAATGCTCCTCCTGACATCACTCATCCCCCCTCCTAGAGAGGGAGAGAGAGAGAGAGAGAGAGAGAGAGAAACCCATAGAGCCCGCCAGGTGCTTTCACATCACCTCGGGTCACCCACACACCCTCTCTTCGTCACTCTGCCCACATGGGCCTATACATGCCCTCTGCAAGCTTTATAAATGTTTAAGAGCTACATAAGTATGGGGGGGGGGGGGGGGGGGGGGGAGGGACAGAAAGAGACAGAGGGATCCATCGAAGAACTAAAGGCTAGAAAAGAAACTCATACAGGGAATTGAACGGGCGGTTGATTGTCACAATATACACACTGGTTTATTTAAGTAGGTCATTCGAATTTCAACACCCATGTCCGACAGAATTAAACAAATTACATGTCTTCAGGTAACCCAGGGATGTTAATATTTTTATAAAAGGGCATGGGTTGAAATCATTGTTTTCGGAATAACAATTACCATTCCTTGGCTTATGTTCTAAACAGCGTTCCTTCAACCCCTTTAAGTTGAATGCTTAGCAGCCGTGATGCCCTGTTCATGAACTGTGCGGACAGCCAACATATGCCCGCGGCATTTATAGAAGCCCCTCCCGCTGTAACATCAGTGCGGACCCTCGGTTTGCACAATCTGCTTTCAGAGTGTCCATTTTTCCGAGGTGCAAAACAAAAGACAAATTGTCGTGATTACGTCCTTTGCGGTCGAATTAGGTTTCCGAGCCAAGTCATG
>NC_136944.1:15660707-15738442 GCF_949987615.1 Pollachius pollachius
CCCCTCTCTCTCTCTCTCCCCCTCCCTCTCTCTCCCCGTCTCTCTTTGGGAGGGGAAAACGTTCAGCCATTGTAAGCAGCGAGCCTCGGGTGCAAAGGCGCTAAAAGCGAAGGTCTGTACCAGGCCTTGTTTTTTGATCCGCAGTGATACCCAATGGCACGGAAACATGGAAGGGGCCACGGCGGTGGATGTCTCTTTAGGATGTTTGTGTTCATAATGGCGTCTCCCGTGGCATGGAACGGACATGATTAATGAGGTCAATGACTCCGAGTGCCTCCGAGGTTCCCACCCGTTCTCTAGCCACACTTAATGTCCATGTTGCTGCCCCGGGGGGCGGGACTCCTCCGCACTGACATTTATGGTGAAAGAAGAGAAAAAAATAGATAGGACATAAAAACAACACTTATTATGGAGCAGCCGGATGTTTCTATTGTGGGCTTGCCGCGTGGCGGACCTTGACATGACTCTCTTCTGGAAATGTATTGTCTTAAAAATATATAGATAATAATAACAGATGGGGGGATCCAAAATAATTATTATAATAATTATATGATTATCGGACCTAGGACAATTTAATCAGAAACGAAAAACCCCAGCAACCCCCCTGAAAATAAACCGGGATATCGCTTGTTGCCGTTGCGAAGATCAGACGGGTTCTAGCTCAATGGTATTAAAGACCTCTAAAGCACCGCTAGCAGTAATCAGTGTTAAGTATTAGCCACACAGCAGCACACATCTTATGGGGACGCCTGGAGTTTAAGTAGCCCAGCACTGCGATGATGAATGACTCGGCAGGAGTATCCTCTTTGTCTCCTTGATCAATGTTATCGCACACATTTTTTTAACTGCACGTTTTTTTTCCTTTTTCTTTTCTTTCTTCGGTCCACTCACGCCCGCTGAGTCTCACTTGAGATTGTGTCATGGCAAGGGTATCGTGGGCCCTTGTTTTACTCCCTCTATGGGTCCCAGAGACAATCTGCACTGTTTATCAAGTACCCATCACACCCAGACACGACAATCACGCTGAAAAGGTCATCAGTGGTCGTTTGAAGATCTCGACGCCGCGGGAGATAACTTCCGAAAACGCTGCCCGATGTAACAACGTTTAAATGCAGTTATTAACCCCAAAAAATGGTTCATATAATTTCTGAATTGCACTTCAAGAGTCTTGCTTTAAGTAGAGACGTGTAGACTCAATACATGGCTCACTGTGATGTTCACAATGTGAGCTAAAGGGCAACATGGAAATGTCTTGAAAACGTTCGAGTGGTGGAGAATGGAACCGGGAAACTGACCCGTTTGATTTATTTCTGAAACTGAGTTGAGAGACAGCATTACTCGGGTGAAATAAGGGTTCTCCCCGGCACATAGTAAGATATCACACGAAATATCTCCTCTTTCTTTGATATGTCTTGGTACAACATCAAGCAACAACAACAACAAAAACGTGGAGATAAAATGGACAGCAGCCACAACAATAAGGTGGGAAAAAAGCCAAGAAAAATAAGGCATATTCCCAACAGATAGATTAGCATCAAACAACTGGTCTGCTGCTGCAACTCTGTCCAAGCCAGTAACCCAGATATCAAAATGTAATACCATTTGATATTGGAAATTCAGGTAGTATCAAAAAGATTTTTCTTGTCTTTGTGATATCTCTTTCTTCTTTTGTCGAGGAACCATAACATTTGAACAACATTGCTAAAACTTTCAGGTATAGGTTTGAGACAATGTCTAAGAAGCACCTATTCATCACTGCAATCATGAACGCAAGACGCAGAGCTATTAATGTTTAGTTGATGATGAACAACAACTTACCAATCAGGTGCCTTTGTCCAAATCAACCAATAACTGCACATGTTGACCGCAACATGTGCAGTTATTGGTCGATTTGGACAAAGGCTGCTTATGTCTGCTATCAGATCTAGCAACACGTTCGCCAATAAATACACAAATAAATAAATATTGTGTGTCAAGGACGGTATTGTCGAAGCGGTATTTGTGATTGGCCGTGGGGCGGTGAGGTGCATTGAGATTGCGGAATGCGGATGAGGCTTTATTGAATTGTGTAAAGAACCCGAGCCGTCTCTCCGAACAGGAGGAGAACAAAGACAAAAGGGATCAGAGACGATAGTTGTCTCCGATATTGAATATTACGGACGGCGCCGCCGGAATGTCTGATGAACTTCATCTGGACTCATTCTAACGGTTATCAGGGGGGCTTTCATTTCTCTGGCCTTTGTGTGTAATTATTGACTGTCCTGTGAAAGGGGGTGGGGGCACAAAACCTGGTAAACAGCAGGTAATTAGTATTTCTGGACCTTTGGCGGGATGATTCTCTGCTCTCTGCTCCGGCTGGGGGAGAGAATGTGGTGTGTGGCGTTGATTTTCCCTGACTGAGATAAGTGTCCAGAAAGAGTCTTAAGCTTTTCACCTTAAGCTTTCTTTTCATGGCTGAAGAATGATTGTATGCAATTGGGGGAAAAAAAAGGAATGATTTCAATGAAAGTTTCTTAGCTGGAAGAAAATGGGGGCCTCAATGAGGTGGTGTATAATCTTTGAGACGTGTCTAACCGACCGCTGAGACTTTCTTCCACAGAGCATCAATTGAGAATTGCCGTTGCTGGTGTTATGTCTGTCAGTCAATCAATCAATCCATCAATCAAATCAATCAATCAATCAATCAAATTCCAGTGTTAAAAATCTATTGACGTCATCGTTGGGGTTGTTTAAGTGGCAGGTTGTATTCATTACCAATCGCAAATATGTTTCATATTCATCTTTACTCCATATTCAGGAAATCATTACCAAGCAGTGGGAAGATAGGCAGGGTTTGCGTAATCAGAGTGCCATCCGTTCACCATCATATTCCTCCCAGAGCATACAGAAGTCAAGGTTAGAATTTGACTTTCAATTAGTTGTTTTTTTTCCCCTGTTGTTAAGAGTTAGGTTGTTCACTTGATTTACTTCTGGAAGGCAGAATTGTATGTTATTAAAAGAAAGCCTAAAAGTGTTAGGAAATGTAAAATACTTGTATCCAAATACAAGTGCCTTACATTTCCAAATGAACCACTTACACTCTTTAACATTGTTGCATAATAGACTACTCTTAAAGCTCCCCTTCTTTCAAAACGGCTTGAAATGCTTCCTTTTTGCTGCAAGGATAAAATAGGAGGATTATAATGTGTTTTCATGTGTTCAGGAGCTTCAAAAAAAGGTTTTGTGAAAATATGAAGGGCAAAGAAGCATGTCCACAAAAGTATTGTGTAAGAAGTAAAGTTTGGATTGTATTGTACTGTAATGGATCCCTTTGGGCTTGACACATGCTTCCCACACTCTTTGTTCTTTGTTTCTACATTTTTATATCTTTATTTATTTAGTAAAGCTTTTGTCTGTGTTTATTGTGACAAGTGCACTGCCTTCTATTACGTTGTTGTTGGGGGAGAAATTGGCCATTTGATGAGTAAATGATAGGACTAATACCCTTTCCAATCTCACTTCTAGGGCTGTTTATTGTGAAGAATAATCTCTCCCTATTTCTAAAAACCAAATGATATCCTTGAGTTTTGAGTGTATTTTTGAGAATTGTATATTTTATTTGATTGTGTCCAAATAATAGCTAAACCGTTCAGATTGAAGGAAAACTGTGATTATTAAATAAGCTGATGAAACTACTATAGAAAAATAGACAATAACATCTGTATGTATTTTGTTCTTTGTGAAAGTAGAACATTTATTGACCCAATTATTATATCAGAAATCTAAAAAGTAAAGAAATATACTTTTTTTTTTTACTTTAAACAAAAAAATCTAGAGCAATACACAGCATCATCTTTTTTTATTTCAGCATTAAACGTTTCAGACATTTTGTCAGCAAATTGTTTTGATGGGAAAAATAACAAACCTTTCCCCTGCGTGGCCCATGCATTATTTAACCCCTCGTTATTTAGTCTGAGCCATGGAGGGATTGACTTTAAGTTCAAGGCAAGCGCAAAACGTTTAAACCACCACCTCCTCCACCAACACCTCCTCCACCATCCTCACCACCATCCCCTCCACCACCTCCAGCAACATCACCACAACGGCCCTCCTTCCATTACCACCACCCCCTCCTCCACCATCAACTCCTCCACCACCGTCACCATCAGCCCCTTCACTACCAAACCTCCCCCTGCTAATTTATAAACAAGGCAACTCCTCCACCACCTCCTCCATCCCCACCGCCTTCTGCATTTATAAATGTGCTTGCTCCTCCAGGTGCCAAGGGAAGGGGGGGTGGGGGTTGGGGGGGATCTGATGTTTCAACCACCCTCCCTGGGCTCCTCTGCTGTCCGGCCCTGACATGGGGGTGGTCTGATTGATTACATCCCTTGACACGTCTGCCCGAGAGCTGCCAATAACTGCCCGTCAATGATGTGATGATTTTCAGGCCCTGTCAAAATAAAAGCGTCAAACTGCAGACGTCAAAATAAAGGCGTCAGCAGACATCAAGGGGTCTTGCGTTTCACAAAGGAAGGGAGGACGGTTGGGTCTGCCGAGAAGAAAAAAAAAGAATGGTCATCGCCGGAACGGCTGATGAATGACAGGAAGGGGGAGACCGGGCCTTTCGCCGCCGGCTGAGATGTGAGTATGTATGCTCTGGGATCTGGGCACTCTGGTTTAACACGGCTTCGGCTTCTCTGAGAGATTAGAGTCATCAGCGGCTTGGTAACGCTTCTCAGAGCCGTTAAAAGAGAGAGCAAGATAAGCCAGTGGTGAGAGTAGTGTGACCATGCGATGTAGCTATTCAAGGGAACACTGGCAGAGAAACTCTTTTCAGCTCTGACAAGGTACAGGATCACCCCCTTTTGCAGTGTGTCAGACGCACTGCCAGATGCTGATTCACCTTATCTATAGATATCTGTAGATGTATACATATCTATATATTCTGTATCTATAGATAGATATAGGAAAATGTGTGTGGGATGAAACACAATATGAAACAAGGGCATTTAAAAAGGTAAACGCATATGAATTTAAACAGAATTCCTGAGGCGTGTGCCGGGAATAAAAAAAAAAAAAAATCCAATGCATGTATCGAGACAACGTGTCACTTGCGGCTGCGCTATTTAATTCTGACACAATGCACTTAGCAACCCATCTCTTATTACAGTTGCAAAATTGCTATGCAATTACATGCTAAAAGTTAGACAATTACAGCTATCATTTCCTTCCCACAGAAACAGCTGCATAATCACATGTAAATTACTCTGGAAGCTGCTATCGCTTACCTATTTTGAATGGGTTCTGAAATCGCTGAAGGACAATTTCACACTGAATCACTTATTCCACTATTTGGAGAGGGGGGGGGGTGCTCAAAAGGCACATGTTCAAATGGAACAATAGAGTTATTCCTTAATGCATCAAACAACAGCCGAATCAGAAATAATTGATTGTTCTAGAAAGGGTTTCGCTCCTGTACATCTTCATTATGAGGGTAGTCGCCCCCCTGGTTTGTGACAAGCAGTCCATTACATGGCTGCTAGGCTCGTACGGACTCTTCTGTACCTAATCAATTCATAAGACACGCAGAAGGAAGCATCAGGTACACAATGTTTCCTTCTGCTGAAATCTGCTCATCTGATAAACTATAACAACCCGTTCCCTGTTACAAAAGTTCTGAATGCATCCAAGATAGGCATATGTTCACTGCATTGTGTGGCGTGTCTCAATGTAGTTTCATATAACGTTATATCCTTCACAACCTACTGTCAACTTCGCTGCCTATTTCTGCTTTCAGCAAAAGGGAGCTATGTCCATGGAAAAGGCCAAACAGTAGCCGGCAATGGAGTACGCGATCTCACCAGTTTTCTTACCATGACATGATCTCATTGGAGGTTACTCGACGTTACCACAACCCTCTTCTTCAATGCATATTTATTGTGCAAAATGCAACATTGCGCCAGCCTTAAGGCCACAATTAAGCCTGCATCATACTAATTAAATAGGATTTAATTACCGCGTTTGAGACGACTTGGAACCCTGAGATGTTTCAAGTCTGAGATTACCCCTTCCGACATCGTTGCGTTTACGCTGTATTGCTCCTGATTGGGGGGGGGGGGGGGGGGGGAGAAAGAACATGGATGCCCAAAGGTTTTTCACGTGTCACAGCAATGTACACACATGGAGGCGAGATGAACTCTAGCTCGCTAATTGAATCTGCAAAAAGAAGCGGTTGAATCCAACATATTGCTGTAATTAAACAAAAGCAAAAATATAAACTATACAAACACATATTGCATACAACACATATAACACAAATGATAAAACATCAACAGACACTGAAATAAGTGACGAAGTCCACCGTGTTGACGAGGTTACCGAAACTCCAGGCGGGCAAGTCTGAGGTAAGAAATGCTCAGAAATTCAGAGTTGTCTTGAAATCAGTATCAGGGTGGAGAGCTGTGGGATTAGGGTAGCCCAGCTAGTGTCTGACAGGGCCCTCGCCATCGGAACAGGCAACTCGTCATTCTGTAAAAAAGAAAATGAGGTCTCCCACCAGGACTGGGGCGGATAATCGTCTCCATGACCACAGAGAGTTAGACAAGGGTTTTTAGACTATGAAAGTGGTCTGCTGCTCTCTCCCTCCCAACCCACCCCAGTGCCCGCCACCTCACTTAGCAGTAGGCAAAACCCATTGAATGGCCATACCCCCGGGGCACTCATTAGCCCACCTGTGACAGTGATTGAAGGGTGTCGCGGGTCTTGGGTTGAGCTGTGAGTGTACATGGATCCCAGAGTCGTAGGTGGCCAGATGATGGCCTGAGCCAAAAAGCTTGCGCTCTCTCTCTCTCTCTGTCTCTCTCTCTTTCTTCATTCTCTCTCTCTCTCTCGCTCTTTATTCTGTCTCTCACTCTATCTCTCTGCATGCCCTATCTCTTTCTCTCTCTCTTCTTTCTCTCTGTCGCTCTCGATCCTCACTCTCTCTCTCTCTGTCTCTGTCTCTCTGTCTCTCTGTCTCTTTCCTCTCTGGTTTGCCATGCCTTAGGCAAGCTCCCTCCCTTCAGTGCAGGGGGTGGGTGGTGCTGTGTGGTGGTGGTGGTGGTGTGGTCATGATGGTGGGAGGCGGTCGCTGGGCCCACACTTCACTTGGACTCGAGAACCAAGTAACCTCCAGTGCCCTGCTCTCCGCCACCTCCCCCACCGTTTATTCTGTAATGCTGCATCTTGTTAAAGAGAGAGAGAGAGAGAGAGAGAGAGAGAGAGACCTCAGGAGAAAGAGAGAGAAATAAAAAAGAGACAGAGAGGGATAGAGAAATAGAGAAACTGAACGAGAGTGACAGAGACTAAGATAGGGAGAGAAGAAGAGATACACAGATAACCCAAGAGACAGAGGGAGGCAGGGGTGGAGATAGCGAGAAAGAGACAGAGAGAGAGAGGGAGAAAGAGAGATAGACAGATAAATAAAGAGTGAAACGGGGACAGAGAAGGAGATACAGGGAGAGAGAGACAGAGAGACGGAGATAGAGGGAGAAAGAGTGTGAGAGAGAGACAGAAAGAGCGAGAAAGAGACACAGAAAGACACAGACCTAGACAGACAGAAACGGACAGACAGACAGACAGACAGACAGAGAGACAGAGAGAAAGGGAGCAGTGTTGGAGAGAGAGACAAGAGACTTAGATTGAGAGCGAAGGAGAGATACATAGATAACCCTAGAGACAGAGAGAGAGAGGGGTGGAGATAGAGAGCAAGAGAAAGAGAGAGAGAGAGAGAGAGAGAGAGAGAGAGAGAGAGAGAGAGAGAGAGAGAGAGAGAGAGAGAGAGAGAGAGAGAGAGAAAGAGAGAAAGAGACACAGATAGCCACAGACCTAGAGAGAGAGACAGAGACAGACAGAGAGACAGAGGAAAAGGGAGCAGTGTGGGAGAGTGGCTGACGCTACTGAGTGATGTCATGTGGCTCGGGCAGCCACTCAAGGCATTACAGGGCGGCAGAACACCGCTGAGTGCACTGCAACGAGAAGGGATCAACCGCAGCTCTTTAGCAGTTTGGCCCAGCATGGGCCCCGGCCCAATAGTGTCATTCTGCCCGCCGATGCATTTACAGTTGTTGTTATTAAGTCGGGGGGAGGGGGCGGGGGAGTGCCAGAGGAGAGTACCTTGTACTTGCTTTGGTTTTAGCTTAAGATGCTAAATCGTAGAGGAGAATGGTGTTCAAAAAATCGATCCCTAGTTGAACTCGCTAGCTCATTGGTGATAGCAGGCAGGGAATGATGCTCTCTTGTTTGATTTTGGGCTATCGGTCATATTGCAGTCACAATACCTGACATGATTAGAGAAATTAAGAAACTTTCTTGACAACAACAGGTATCTGGGGATACCTCTTGTTGTCATGAATTTATTTCCTTATTAAAAATAGTATTTCTTGAAATACGCTGTCTACCACCGTACTGCAAACCACACATTTTTTTAATTCGCAATACAAAGCCAACTGTGCCCCCCCAAAAAAAAGTTTAAAAAAAACACCAGAAAAGTATTCATAGCGGCTTGAATGACAATATTAGGATTAGTCAAATTAGTTAGCGGCTACATCCATTTATTTTAAGACTCAACGTCTCCCACGATTTTCACAGTTTGGCTGTTATCACAAAGGGCTGCTATTATGTGCAAAAAAACGTGGTTTGGAGTAACCCCCCCTCTCTCACATCTTGCTCTCTTCTTCCCCATAGTATCGATGACACTTCTCGAAATAAACCCAGGCGAAACGCTAAAAAGGCGACGGCAACCTCAGAAATAGATACGACAGGGGGGTCCGTGTGAAGGCAACACAACACCAAACGTGGCGAACAGTGAAGAGAGAGGGAAGGGGAAGAAGAAGGAGAAGAAACAGCGGAGCACGTGGGATGTGTGGCTAATTGCATTCTTTAGCATAGGCGGGTGTGAACCACCATGGAATAGCAGCGAGCTGCTTTGGCAGCCCACACATATATACAAACACCGTGCTGGGCCAGGATTCAGCCGGCAGGGCACCGGCTCCCCTGATGGCGGGTAATCAGGCTCGCCGTGCCACAGGCTCGTCACGGGGGAGTCGCAACACCCTGTATTGTTTTTTTTTTTCTTTCTGTCCACTCCCCGCCCCCCCCCCCTCTCTCACTCCCCTCTAACTCTGTGCTATCCTTTGTATCAAAGCAGCACGCCAAGAACAAGCACGAGTAAAGAAAGAGGGGGGGAAGGGAGGGAGGGAGGGGGAGGAGACTGTGATGCTGGTGATTATGGCGGCGGTGTATAGCGGTGGGGAGGCGGGAAAGTGAGAGTGTGAGTAATGACGTGAAAATGAGGAGAGGAGAAGAAAAGAAAAAAAAGAGAGAGAGAGGAAAATCACCTCAAGTGGAAGCAAACACGAATTGGCTGGCAGCCCCAGACAACAGGGGTCTGGGTAATGGGAATCAAATATTTAGTTGGCTTCTAATGCACGCGTTTGGATGTAAAGGACAATGGGGGACGTCAAGGCAATAAACGTGGGCATGGGGGTAGGATAGGGCCGGGGCTCCGTGCCCCTGGGTTCAGTCCATCTGAGGTAAACACGATTTCTAACACTTTGCTGCTGCTCGTTGACGTTCACTCTCAGTTAATTGGGTAACTCCCTAACATTACAGAGTCCTTGTTATATTGTAAATAGACGTGTAATAAGCAATGTAACAGTGTCATTTGTATTAGTGCTACGGAACAGCCTGACCCTAACACTCCCCCTAGTGTGGGACATGCTTTTGGTCTATTCCTGGTCTATGCTTTTGGTCTATTAACCCCTGACCGTAACCACACTGTGTCGTAGCATTATGTTCCATGACCTAAAAGTACATCCTGTCACATGATGTTCCACTGCTTACTATTCTTACCTGTGTGATCACACTTATTGCCAGGCCACCAGTCTAGTTGTCTCTGTAGCTCAACTGTCATGGCGTGAGTGGTAATGTTGGTTCATACCTATATATTAATCTTTCTGGATTAGTATGCATATCCTTTAGTAGTCATTAGTCCGTTTCGAAGGTTTCCAATGATGTTTGAAACACAGACAAGCATAAATGCCTTCAGGTTCTCCTTCCAAAGTGACTGTTGATGTTTATTTTTGTACTTAATTTTTCAAATCAAATTCATCTAAATCAACAGAGTTATTTTATTTCCAGATCCAAAATAGGGATTTCATTTTTAAATTTAAGATGATTGTAGTCATGCCAGAAGCTTAAAGAAGCACTAATAGTACTGCCAATGGCGTGTTTATTACAAAGCCATTGAATTGATTGCGATTCATGAGCTCCTTATTCAGTGCACGTTGGGGAAATCATTTAACTAATATAAAAAGGCTTGATATCTATTAATATAATAATTTGTGTACAATTGTTATACATGGTCCAACCAACAATATCTTAAAACAAATTGGGAATGTAATAATGACTAATCAAATTCAATAAGATGTGATATGAATAAATTCTCTTTCAAGTCACTGAATATGCAAAATGAATGGAATAATAATAAATAATAATTGATCAGTTTTTTATAGCGCTTTTCTAAATACTCAAAGACGCTTTACAAATAAGAAAGGAATACATACAGACAGTACAGACACTCAAACAAAAGGGAAAAAATAAACAACACCACAACAATATGCAACACATTAAGAGAGCGGGAGAGAGTGGAAGATGGCAGAGGATGATTTGTCAAATGTTGTAGGTGGTCCTGAAGAGATAGGTTTTAAGTTGACTAAAACACGGAATGAAACATTTAAAACATGGTATTCTGGGAACACTAGGTATTTTCACCATTAGTTGATTGCAGCGGTACAAATTGTTACACGTCTTGGTAACAAATGTACAAATCCATATTTAAACGACATTTTAAGCACCAGACAATTATTTCGTGGTCCTATGGATTTTTCCATTAGTCTGGCAAGAAGATGGAACCGGTATCCCTTATTTGGGCAAAACATTTACATCACACTTTGGTTAGTCCAATACCCATTATTGTGATTTAGCACATCATCATTTTCAATGTGTAGACAGTTATTTTGCGTTTTAATTCGAACTCAGGGAAATGCATGTGTTTATCAACACTGACAGTAGGAATGGCTGGCGAGTGTGTGCGTGATTGAGTCGATGATTCATGGTCTGCATTAAAATAAATGTATTCTGCTGAGGCACCACTCTAAATGCGTACATGTTAACTGAGACCAATTACATTTCAGGAAGTTTGCCATCTTTGTGTTTATAATTCCCTGCCAGTATTATGAAATGGCTGTGTCCATACGGACCACATTGTCAAAAATATAACTTGTATTGACAGGCTGCGAACATAGCATCACAACAAGAGCAAAAGGTCAGCCCAAATTTAAGCAAAGTTAAATGATAACGACCAGTCTTTTTCCAATATTGACAATTCAAGCACCGTTTTGCCTTTCCTGAAATGAATAGCTGAGCATCATTCAATGTCTCTTGTTATTGAAAAGTAACAAAATAGCAAACCCAGATGACTATACAGTTTAGTGTCAGTGGCGTGAGTGCTCTTTATTTACATTCAGTCGGAGTACACCGCACGTGTAATAAATAATTAATCAAAAGCATTTCCACAGTCATATAATTATAGACATTGAAATGAAACCTTGAAGGAAATATGAGGATCTAGTTGTGAGATGTCTAATTAAAGTGATGGTAACTCATTGGTGGTATTTCATTTACCATGAGAGTGTAAGGTTTGCATTCATGTTTGGCAGATCTGAAAACAGAGCAAAGTTTTTCAAAAACTCTATGTAATGACAGCCAAGTAAAGGAAACATCGCAGATTTTGTAACACTCCTTCCGTCTTCCTCCCAAGCACAAGTGAGGTTGTGACGTCTAACACGTAATTGATTTGGAATATGTCAAGGGGCAGTGGGTATTAAACTGTATTTAGGCTATTTTGTTGTCCGGACTTTACAGAAACAGTACTCTTTGACATGACACAGTGGGATAAAGTGTCTGAAACTAGGGCTACGGCATCTTTTCTAGTATCTCCAGCACCCCAGGCTTTACGAGAAGACAATACAACCACTGTGCAAAAAGACTCTCCCTCAAAAATCAAAACATAAAAAATGATCCAATCCGCTATTTATTTTTTGTTCATATAATTTGAACGCCATTATAAAAAACCCCGGCTGCTTTAACACAACCCAGAGTCAGTTTTGAAAATAATATCGGAAGACGGCAACGATGACAACCAGGGGGACGGGAGAACGGGGGGGGGGGGGGCACACTCGATGAACACAACAGCACAACGTATCAGCGGCCGTGCAAACCCATTAGCTTCAAAACGACACGCTGAGATCCCAAAGACGATTCCCCCCCCCCCCCCTCCCCAAAATTTTCCCATGCAATTCCCCATTCCATTCCATCCCCCTTCCCCTTCCCCCTATAAACGTCTCCACCGTGATGGGGGGGCTGTCATGGTTGAGCAATGTGTGCTGTGCTGTCCAGGCGCCGGTCAGTGAGAATGGAGCGGCGCAGCTGGAGTTATGTTAAGCGTAAGGCAAAGTGACAGAAATGCTAATCAAGTATTTCAACTGACACTGACGTCCCCCCCGATCGAAGGGACATCAGGCCCCGCCATGATTTATGAGTCAAAGTGAAAGCGCGCGTCAGTGTTCTTCTGAGTGGTGGCACTCGCGGGGTAAACACAAACACACACACACACGCACACACACACAAACACGCACACCCGTTCCACGCGCACCACTTGCCAAGGTGCACCACTTAGCGTCTCAAACCCCAACGACCCCTCCCATCTCCCCACCACACACACACACACACACACACACACACAAACATACACACACAAACACACACACAGACACACACACAGAAGCACACACACACTTCCTCCCTGGAGCATGGACAGCACTTTCGACAAGGGCTCGCTGCTGACAGCACTGTTGAAGAGTAACTTTCAATCTATATATATTTTCTTCTATATAAATATATATATATAGCCACACGCGATAACTCACTTAAGATCGTGCTAAAGGGCTATTACAAGAGTACAAGGTAGACAGGGGTGTGTGTGCGCGCGTGCGTTTGTGTGTGTGCGTCTCCAATAGGTTACAGTGCTGAGTAAGCCCCCCATCCTCCTCCTCCTCCTTCTCCTCCTTCTCCTCCTTGTCCTCCCCCCTGCCTTTTCTCCCTCCCTCCCATCACCAATTCAATTGCAGCCTCTCCCACCCCTCTCCACCCCACCCCCCTTATCAGAGGCAGGTAGGAGTGCAGTGGCAGACCCCAATTATCTGACCGTCATTCACAGCACTTCATTTACCTTCTCCATCGCCCGCTCTCGCTTCTTCTCCCCCAACCTAGACCACCATTCATTTCCAGTCAGGGTACTCCGGCCCAGAAGACTTGCGGGTGTGGGGGTGAGTGGACAACCAGACGGATGGGGGGGGGGGGGGGGGGGGGGGGGGGGGGGGGGGGGGGGGGCTGGAGAGTTTAAATAGTCCATAGCTCGACCGAATTTGCCGTAAGAACCAAAAAGAGCGAGGAAGAGAGAGAGGATCAAACTTAAAAGACAGCCGGATTTAGCTGTTTTTTTTTGTTGCCTTTTTTTTCCCCCTCCCTTGGTGGATATTATTTGTGTCATGGATACAGTGTGCAAAGTATCTGTTTGCTATGCCTCGGCTCTTTGGTGTTGCCAATTAAAGAGGAATTTTCTTTGTGCACGGCATTCTGGAACACTGCCTGGTCTGATGCATAAACAATGCTCGAGTGCATAATTCAGTTTGGACATGAAAAAGAAATTAAAATTCAGCCTCACTTACTTGTTTCAGTTGGGAGCTTACTTTTTTTTTGTTTTTAGCGATCGTACGTTTTGATGTCGTTACAAGATTATTTCTACTAAAGAATTGAAATGGTGGTAATTGGATGTTTATTAGGGATAATTTAAAATCATACTTTGTAATACGTTCAAAATCCGTGTAATCCGCGATCATCAGCCATGGATCAGATTTTCTTTCAACGTGTGATATTTAATTACTTTCCCCCATATGCATTAAACAATTTCCACATATATTTATTAATATTGAAATAGCAAGTCGCTGCATAATTTATACGTTCCAAAAGAATGCCCAGCCCAACTAGGCAATTTTGTTGGTTTCTTCGCAAATAAAAACTGCCAACTTTTGCAGTCAAAGCAGGCCGGTTTATCTTTAATAGCAGGGGGGTTGAAGATAGATTGCATAATGATGTTGATTATTTGTGGAGGCGGACAAATTTGTGTGTGTGTGTGTGTTTTCATTTCAAGAGGAAAACCATGATTCATAAGAGGTCCATCAGTTATTCATATAGAAAGATGAGGTCCTCATTCAAGGAAAACAACACATATACAACACCTATAGTGCACAGAAATACACACACACAAAGAACACATATTCATGCACAGAATTACTCATATGTAAAGGCACACATACACACTAACCCCAAGAAAAACACATGCATATTCAGACCGAAAGATGCAAACATCCACACAAACACACACACACACACACACACACACACACACACACACACACACACACACACACACACACACACACACACACACACAGTGCAAGCAAGTGCACACAGCAACTCTCCAAGGAACCCATTTGCACGACACCTCCCACTGAAGTTGACGGTCTTTATCACCATTAAAACAAGAGCTCAATTAAAAAATATTTCTCTTTGTTCTTTGTTTCTTTGATAAGCGCTGCGTCATTTCTGACATGGGTGAATGTTAAGTATCATCTCACCTACGTTTCATCTCTTAGCAGAGCTCTGTTAAAATGCATGGATGATTTTATTTGACCACGTAAATTGCTCGTACATTTATAGCGTCTCATAAACGGCACGTTTTTGAACCCTCTAAATTAACCTAAACTTTTTTAGTGTGTACATTGTGCATTCTACTCGCAAGTGTGGTTTGATTTTGTGTACCTAATTATCCTTATAATCTTGCATATACATGCTTTTTGACATTGTTGTATTCTTTTGAGTTCTTATTACTGTCCTGTGCCTTCGCTTGACATCCACATTTAGTGTCTGGGGTTAATAAAGTACACCTTATCTTTTCTTCTATAGCGCTGCCGTATATACGTGCTTGCGGTATATAATGTGGATATGAGTGTGGTAGTGTGGATTTGGTGCAGGCTCTGTTAGAGACAGATTGACAACAATGGCTTATACTGTCTGAGTGTAGCCTTGAGCGGTTATGGCTTTTTATGTGCAAACTGAAGCCGGGCACTTTGGGAGACGGTGGCGGTGTAAGAACAACATAGAGAAATAGAACAGAGTGCAAATCAAGAGTTCATGTATCTGAATTTACCTTGGAAGTCATTGTGGATGAAAGCGTCTGCTAATTGATTCACTGCTAAATAGGTTTAGTTTTATGGGTGTGATTTTGTGTTGCATTCAATGAGACAATTCAAACAATTAATGTTGATTAACGTGACAATGTTCTTTTGTTCTCATCTCACTTTAAAGGTTATGAGGAATCTTACAATAGCCCTGGTGTACCATGAACCCGATTGGAAAGTTACAGGTATGGTCCCTCCATGAACATATGTTTCAAACCGATTATGAAAGTCTCACAAATCAGACTTTAGATTACCAATCTGGCGTCTGACAGTAGACAAACTAAACAAAGATTGAACGGGTTGCTTGTCTTTCGATCTCTTCATATTTGTTTCAACCAATGATGTTGCTTTTGGTTTTCAACCTAGGCTCTGTACCGTCTCCCCCCCCCACTGAAGTTCTGCTATATGACTGGATCCGACAATGTGATAGTCAAGACACACTGCAAAACCACATCTTCCGTGCATTAGTGGCTCACTCAAATGTGGCCCGCATCAGGCTGATGAGTACCAGACACATCAATACGATCACACACTGGCCCCAATAACAGCTTATTAATCTGATCACATCAGCGTCACTGGATGCATACCAGCTGGATAAGAAAACAGCGATAACAACAACAATATTTACAACACTATGAATCATTCGTTTATCTAAAAAAAAGGCAACGTAAGGAGGATTGGGGTGCGTCGTTCATTCATTCACTCTTTCATTGTCTTTCATCGTGCATAGACGTTTGATCTGAGTGCAAAGCTGTTTTGAGCCACGTTTTGCTCGAAGAATTCACGTCGGCCCCATATGTACCTTCTACAGACCGCCAAATGCTTTCAGATTACAAATAAGAAAAGTGAAGAGAAATCTCCCCGCGAGTAACCTTTCATCGATTGAGCGTAATGCTGCAGACCGCATCTCTCCCTCCGTCTCCACGTGATGGAGGAGAAAGCAAACGAGTGTTTTGCAATACGTATACCTCCCCTCTGTAATAAAGATGTCCCCGCCGCACATCCGACAGGCTTTAATATGCAAGGGGCGGAAATGGACAGTGTGGCCCTGATTTATTTGCTGTTTTTTAATGGGGCTGCGTTGAAGGAAGTGGTCTGTGGCTGCCAGCGCAATATCTGACCTCTGAGAGTGCATTAAATCAAGGCATTAGGGACCGGCGGTAATAAAGAGACCAGCAGAAGCAGTGAACCCCGTCCAAAACAAACATGCCACAGCATTAGCGCTGCGGAGGCTAAATTCATAGCCAGAGGCCTGTGCATACATTGCTGCGGATCGTAACTCACCTGTTGGTTTGCTAGCACTCACTCTCTGTAACACTGTAGATGTAAAGTTGGAGCCAATTAAAGTACAAAAACCTCCATCTATCCGAGCAAGTGTTTTTTTTGTCGGGGAGAGGGGTGGGGGAGGCAAGGTTTTAATGACCAGGGGGTGACATGGGTGTGTGTTTTTTGCTGTTTATGAGTACAGGGCCCAAAAGAAAAAGTTAAATGGCCTCCGACTAAATGTCTATTGTAAAAATAAACAAATAGGCTCCCAGGCAACATATGACTCGTGTCAGTAATGCGCGCGTGTCACCCCCGACAACGGCCTCACCGTGAGCTGTCAGTCACCATCATTCAGCCAGCCCTATAACGTGCACTAATCGCATGTGAAGCCCATGTTTAGGCTGTCCCCGTTCAACCCCCCGGACCCCCTCCAACCAGGCTTTTGGAAAAAGCTAGCATCACGGCGACGGGCGTGTTGCGTGAGGTAAACCACGTTAATGACCTGTTTTATGGCCCAGCCGATGCCCCCCCCCCCCCGACGCTGATGTTTTTTTTCGTGTAGCCTTCTCTCTTCATGTAAACACGGTGGTGTGGGTGGGGGTGAAGGGCAGCGGGTGGAGGAGGGGTATGAGATGGTTTTCCATCTCTATAGACCTCCCCTTCCTCAGCCCTCTGCACTCCACCTCTTCCTCTTCCATTGTTAAGATTGCATTTTATGGAAAACATGCTGTGAATATACTTTGTTGTAGTGCTACTGGTTAACGTCAGACCTATCACCACTGTGATGTGGTGTTTTATCGCGTTCTTTTCTGAAGCAATTCCGAGGGATTATTTTTGTTGATGATACACTTGTCATCAACTTGTCATTTAGGGGTATGTAGTCGTTAGAATACCTATTTTTCGTTCTAGCTGTCTCTAATACCTCAACTTCACCATCGTTATTAGTATAACTCAAAGCCTCTATCAACAACTTGTTTCTCGGCCCACTTTGTACACATTAAATTGTGTTTGGATTGAGTCCCCTCGTTTTCAGTCATTCAGATCCATAGCAATGGCCAGCAATCAAACAAATGCACGAGAACCATGAGACTCAATCAAAACACAATTTCATCCAAACAAAGTGGGGCGAGCAGAAATGTCTGGTTCCAGCTCTATTTTAATAATTTTAAAATGTACCGCTGCACTTCGCCGCATCATAGCAAACTGTCCATACGCCCATTGGCATACTTTGCGAGTCTCTGTCTTAGGTGAGCTCTCAGTTAGAGTACCACAGGGCTTTGCGAGGATGTTAAAGTGTCACAAAGTTCTGCTTTACGGCGCCGTAAAGAATACTTTACAGGGCCGGTCTCGTAGTCACTGTTGTGTCCCTTTAATATCATTGGGTCGATAAAATACACATGATTTAATCTAATCCATTTCCTTTACATTCTGCAATAGACTCCCTTTAACTGGAGATTTCAATGTAAGCTTGACAGTCATTGTATGAAAAGGAACAAAGGGCGATATTTTCCAGCGGTATTCTGTGGTGTTCCAGGTCTACAGCTCGAAGCGTTCAGCTTCTCTTTCTGTGATTGTTTCTGAACTCCGGGTGGCCAGGTGATTAAATCCTACTTTTCTTTTTCCACACCACGATGCTTTCTTGCTGTGATTTAGAAGAAATGACAGGAAAAGATGGCGGACATTGTTGTGATTTTCAAATTGTGATCAAGTCAAAAGACAGGAGGAGGCAAAACAAAGAGACTTATGACTCACAAAACAAAAGGCAATAAAGAGTGGATAGAATGAGGTCCATTTGTGGCTGTGGGGTGACCATTTATCCTGGGCAGCTGATATGCCCTCTGTGCGGTTTCATTATGCTTCACAATCCACGGTGCCTTTTCCATGCCTGGAAACAATGTTAGGTGACTCAAAAGACCTCAACGACGCCTGACAGAAATCACCATTTATAAATGAACGTGTCACTTTGAGCGGCAAAAAAAAAGGGAGAAATACTCGACAATAAACAAAGTTAAGTGTGAAAAAAAAAACAGTGGTTCAACTTCTTTGCACAAGAACAAGGGAGAGGTTGTGGTGCTGATTAGTCTTTTATCAGCATAAAAATATGTTTGTATTATATAATAAGAATACATTTTTATTTACATACATGCTAATTGAAACCGAGCAGATTCAACCATTTGTAAACATTTGTATGTTGTATGCTGTATGTTCTTTTCAAGGGTGCAATAATTACAATACTAAACATCCGGGATTGTAAATCTTTCCATATATTTTTTAAAGTATAAAAAAAAGATATAGCTTCTTCCCATTAACATGCAACTAGGCATGCAAATTGTGTTTAAGACAGGGCCTACTGCCATGTTTCTTAATGCCTTCAAGTCAGAATCAGTATCTAAAATATTCATATTCTGTTTTCCTCTCATTAGAAATAACTCATCTATCCTGCCAACCTCTCTTTTATGTTATGAAAGATAGAAGGAATTCATCCAAAATGAATGTGAAATGTGTGCACTGATCTGCATCACTTATTCACTGTTATCTCTCGTACAACAATATAGCGCATTGTTAATCAGTGGTGTCAATATTCAAATCTGGGAGCATGTTCCTGGGTTCAGAAGATCACATGAGAAGGTAAAGTGTGAAATGCTTGTCAAAAGCATTATAAAAAAAGAAATCTTGAACCAAATAGAAAAAAAATACAAATAAGCAATGAATAAATACAATGATATCTATCATTACCTTTTTCTTAGGTTGAATTACCCTTTATGTTATTTATATAGTATGCAATGGTCCCATCTGTTGGGAATTGCACATCTTTAAAATAACATCAAACTTCAACCCTATAACAACTATGGCAAATTAAACTATATGTTTAAGTCATGTTGTGAGTTTCCTTATGCTGGCGTCGCTCCATTGCTTTACTAATTATCATGGCACATTAATTTTCCAAAGCCTCTGGCGTTCGTTAGATTTACCCAAGGTACACTGTACGTGCCCGGTCCTAGGAAGGAAAAAAAGGAAAGAAAGTAGGAGGTGGGTTGGAAAACAGATTTAAGAGAAAGCAACTTGCCAAGAGCATAGATGCAGACAGAGAGAAGGAGAGAGAGAGAGAGAGAGAGAGAGAGAGAGAGAGAGAGAGAGAGAGAGAGAGAGAGAGAGAGAGAGAGAGAGAGAGAGGGAAGAGGAAAAGGACAGAGAAGTGGAAGGGAGGGAGGGAGGGAGGGAGGGAGGGAGGGAGTGAGCATGAGGGGATTGCTTCATTTGTATTCCGCAGATTGCATCAGAAATTTAGAAACTGTTAATTGGAGACAATGTGGTATGAGGCTGATACGGGCTGACATGTGACCACCATAATGCTATTACACGCGCATTCCTTATTACAATATGCTAATTGTGACAAGGAGATGCCAAACACAATTCATATAAATACATAATAGGTATTCATGATTGAAACGAAAAAAATATCTCGAAAAAATTAAATATTTGATCCTTCAAACAAATAAGGACGGTGATGGTGGGGAGGATGATCCGGGCGGTGGGGGTGGGGGCGCCATCAGCCACATCAAAGGACATCCTTTCCCCGCGTATCAAACAGCGGACATGTTAACAAAAGTCCTCATTTATTAGCGATACCCAGGCCCAGCCAGTGGAGCCACAGTGTGACGTTGATTAGCAGGCTTGCATGAAATAAGCGGGAGGAAAACCCAACCCAATCCTTAATTCAAAACCTTCCTTAATTCTTTCATTCGGTTCGGTTCTGCAGATTTACACAACCTCCACTTGAGGGGAATTTTGTCCAGATTTTTTGAAAAGGCGGGGTGGGCTGGGGTTAATCTCTCGTTCAATCACAAAAGGGGGAACCTGGATCTTTACACAGATGGCCAGTGTCACACGCGGCTATAAATTGAATTACATAAACCCATTAGTTACAGCAGCTACCTTGTCACCTCAGCCAACATGTGCTTTCATGGTAAGTTGTCCGTTGGACAGGGCTTAAAGGTGCAGTAGGTACGATTTAAGAGCTATTATTTGAGTGTAATGTGTTAGAAATACCATTGCCATCTGTCAGCTATTAGTGAGTGAAATGCGCTGTGAGAATATCCCTTTCAAGTTGACTGCGGCTGCCTCTGAATGGGACAATTTAGATTTTAAACCCATGCTGGCTCACTTCTGACCAATCAGGGCCTGTCTTGCCTGACTGGTTTGGGGAATCCATCTTGTTTGTCAATCACAGGTGCCTGAAATGCAACACTTGCTCATTGGCAGAGAAACATAAAACTGCCTCTCGTTATCTCATTTCTGCCCTCTATTCTGCTCTCTGTATCTTACCAACAGAAGCTTTAAGCATGTGAAGGCAAACATGACCTTGAGCCAAACAAATAAATTAGTCCTTGTTAATTACTGTCTGGGAGTGATTTAAACATGTGTGAGTGCAAATGGGTCGGGCTTGTACAGGTGTGGGGGAGGGCAAATGTGGGCTCTTGAATGAATATCAATTCAAAATACTTAGAATTCCCCCTTCTCCTGACTTGTAGACATGAACCAAATGAAACCAAACAAAATATATGGAATAATAGATTATTATTCCATACATTATTATTATATGCAACTAAATATGCTTTAACACACAGAATGAAGCCTAAACAAAAGGACCTCAAATCCGTAACAAGCGTTTCCTGCGACATACAAAGTAATTTAAAATGGATTTCAAGTATGTATAGATTATTAAGATATCTGCTCCATAGACCGTGATAAAAATATAAAATATGTCAAGGTAACTATCCTTTACTTCATCTCTCGGAGATAATTCACTGGATGCTGATTTGTGTTTGAACAAGTGACTTTGTGTGTGTGTGTGTATGTGTTTGTATCTGAATGTGTGTGCATGCCTGTGTGTGAACCTGTGTGTGTGTGCATGCATGCCTGGGTGTGTGCGTGTGCGTGTGCGTGTGTGTGTGTGTGTGTGTGTGTGTTTGTGTGTGTGTGTGTGTGTGTGTGTGTGTGTGTGTGTGTGTGTGTGTGTGTGTGTGTGTGTGTGTGTGTGTGTGCACGCTTTGAAAGCATGCCACCAAACGCACCAGAGACAGAGTCCCTCAGGTAAGAGGTGTCTGGAGGTGGCCTCATTACGGAGACAGAACACGTCAACCTGTCTCCTTAAATCGCTAACGCCAATAATCCAAAATATCCCGCAAAAACAATGACCTCCTGATACACCAATTAGCAATTAGCATAATCCCTAAATGCACTCCTTTGCATTTCATTGCCCTAATCCTCGTCCCATGGGAGTTTAACAAATCCCTACAGCTTGTATAAATTTACTTGCAGCACACCAGAAGTGATGAGAGAGAGTATCATGGTATGGGGCAAATTAATAAACATTCCTCAGACGTCTGATGGAGCGTTAAGACATATTTTTCAGGGAAATCAAGTGCTTTCCAAATTAAGATTTCCTCCTTGAAATCTCAATCGAAACCATGGCAACCGACACCTTCCAAAATCGTATGTAATAACCGCGTGTACACGGATAATACTCTTGCTCGTACATTGTTTCACGCCGTACTAAAATTTATTCCAAACCCACCCAACCCCACGGTGGTGTTTTCATGGGAAAGAAAGCTGCATGAATACATAAATAAGCACCATAAAGCGATGGGAGGAACTTCAAAGGCTACGGGACAATCACACAGCAAAACCCGGCTTCTGCTAGCCCCCGTCAATGTGTTTGTCTTTGTTTGTGACAGTGACTCAAGGGTGTAAACAGAGGAATTAGCTCACACCTCCGGAGCCTCAGCGACGCATCACGCTCGCCATAATTGAATTAAGTTTGTCAGCCTGTTGTTGAACTGTTTCGACACCGTTGGAAAAACAACGTTTGTGCTCGGATATTTCTACCACTTTTTTTGAGTCTATGCAAAATATATACCCCCCAAAAACTAAAAACAAATCTACAAGCTCAATATTGCAAAGGCGATTTTCGCTGCGGAGAAATGGCTATTTATTTGTCCTGGATGGGTGTACAACCTTCTGGCACAATGCCATGGGCACTTAGGCTGTAGGATAATATGGGTATAGCAAAAGCAAGTCAATGGTTGTGAGCACGGCGCCAAATGCCCATCGGTGAGCTACTGTACATGGGCGCAGACAAGGCAGGGACATGTTCTCTGCCGTGTGTACTATCATAGCTTCATTGCCATTCCTGTCAAGGTTTCCTCTCGTACTAAACAATTGCTGCATTCTGCGTTTTGTTTCCTTCGGGTGTCACAGGAGAGCATCCCTCCCAGCTGATAAGGAGCATACATAGCGTTTGCTCCTCCAGTAGATGTGAAAAGAAAATTGGAATCTTGACAAGTATGATTGACATGCTTATTTTTTCCCCCCCCCCCCAAAGGAAGTTCTATTTGCAGGAGATTTAAAGATGTGCTGTAAACCAGCATTTCCGGCGAATGGATTCATTGTTCCTTCTGACTAGGAGCTCGTCGCCAAGGCAATTCCGTTGCACGTAAATAATCCCGTCGGGAGATCGGAATCCCTTTAAGCTTAAAACCACTGTGGCTTTACCTTATTTTTGGGTCCAAAAAATAAATAATTTAGCAGGCTTTGCGCTATATCTGTCACTTTCAGACAATCCATCTATGTCACGCTATAAAAACACGAACCTAGTCACCTAGTCTTTACTGACAATGGTGAGATCGCTGCTTTGATTTTCTATTTCTTCCTTTTTCCCCTCGCATGCTTTTCTTGGGACAGACAGAAAAATAAAGTGACAGCGAGATTTGATGACAAACGATACCCAGGAGGAAAAGTATGATCGTGAAGAATAGAGTGAATTAATTTCCCATCCTAAGTAAAATAGACTTGCACTTGGATGCCACTAAACCCAACAGGCCAGCTAAAACAAAATCTGAAGAGGATAGGGGAATAGGATGATATTTTACAGTGCCAAAGGCAGGGGAAAGCCGAGTCAGAATGAGATGTATTGAGTACAGTAGGGTATATATACTTATACAATGACTTTGTCCTGATATGCCTCGCAAGGACGATACACAGATTGAATGCACAAGACTAAACAAGACAGTGCACACCAACCCACACATCAAGGCTGCGGTCCATCTTGAAATAGACTGTATTTACACAATCAATGAATTAATTAATTAATCATTCTTTTTTTATAATCATTAATCATTATCACTAACCCATCCCTCAAAGGATTATTAGTGACCATTTTGCTTTGAAATCAAACGCAAAGTACGATGCTGTACATTAGTGCTATATTAAGGTCAGCAAACATTGGCTATACTTAGATATAGCTTGTTACACAACAAAGATGCATTCATAAATGTAGGCCTCGAAACCATTGACAAAAAATGGGCCTCTGAGGTTTTTCTGTCCACACACATCATGAAGCGGACGGGGACAGAAACGACACCTAGCCCCACAGGAAGTTGAAGTGACAGGGACAATCGTATCGATTCCATCGCGAGGCTTCCAGGTGGATCACCAAAGCTCCACATTTTCCAAAATCCTGTAACATTATTTCCAAGGGAACATAAGAGAACAACTGCGTGGACGGGATTCTGGTGGATACACGGATGGGGGAGGGGTTTTCCTTTAATTGCAGTCGAGGTCAGACGTGTGAAGGGTTCGAGTGTGACAGCAGAACGCGGAAGAGTGTTGTGCGTTCTCAGGCTGTCCTCTCCTCTATAGGGGCATCAGGGGAGCGACCCGCTGTGGGTTTGACAGCCCGGATTCACCCTGGTGGTTATTTTAACCTTAGAAAAAGCACAGGCAGACCCCACAAATCAGTTGTGACCAGGTGTGTGGGGCGGAATGAGAGACTTGTTTTTGGGAGTAGGGGAGAATAAGTGCTTGGGTTTTCTTTTTTTGTTGTTATTAATGTTTTCCACTTGCTGTTCCTGTCGTGTTGAGGGCTGTTCAATCACACCACAATAAAAAATGTTTGTATCTGCTTGACTTGAGGAGAGCTGTTATTAAGTGTAGTTCTCGGATGATCTTAAAAAAAATGGAAAACAAAGATATTGCTTTACTTTATTAGTCGCCTGTGCTTTGTCAAGCACATGAGTCACTTGTTTGTCCTAGCCTATTTTTGTTTGATAGGATATCCGCATTACCGCGTTAATGTTGATCATTTCCTAATATTTTTATCATACCTTTTTGGCAATCTCTGCGATGCACAATGCCATCCCGCGGAAGCCAATTTTTTAGCTCTCACTCAAGGAGATCTACTTCAGCAGATAATAAATATAACCTCCAAAACACACTCTACATCCATGAAATGCTGTCCACCATTGAAGTGGGGAAAAACGGACATTGCTGCAGTATAGAAAACTGAAGGAGGGCATTCACTTCACATGCACCCGTTGTTGCTGTTGTTGTTGTTGCTGCTGCTAATTAAAAAGTTGAATTCCACCAGCACCACTGCATTGGCATCAGCATACTCAGAGGTGCGTCCTTGCGAGTATTGGCGCCATCTTATCAGCCGTCGGCAGAACCAGCCATGGCCTGTGAAGACACACGAGGGGGGGTGGAGAAGGGGCGTGCGAAGGCTCCAAGGCCCAGCTGGAGGATGTAGTATGGAGGAGGGAGGACGGGCGGGGGGAGGATTCTGCTACTGTCCAGGGATCTGGGCCCGTTCCTCCTCCCTTTGCTAGCACCCCCAAACACATGCAGACTTTGGTTTTATGAGGAGCCACATGAAGTTTCTGGGAGTGTCTGCAAGCAAGGGATGAGCTGCCTGGGTTTAGAGTACGGCATTGCTGTAGCGCACGATACGGGATCTGTTTAGGGTCATCCATGGAAAGAGCTCAGGTACGACGAGGTTTGTGCTTGGGTACATGCCGTACCGTACCATAACGTAGCGTACCGTAGCGTAGCGTACTTCGCCCACAAGGGGTCCGTTGGCCAAGGGTGACTAGGATGTGTTGTCATGAATGGCAATTTCATATTTCTAAAAAAGACAAAATAAACCCACAAGAATATTCCTTGTGGAAGCCTCTATTGTGCGGCGCAAATTAAATGTCATCATTTTGTGTCATGAAAATAAACAGATACAAAATAAGGAGTGAGATCTCATCATTGTGTTGTGACCTTGGTGGGATATGGAACTTTTGTATTGGCTTCGGAAACGGCTGCGCTTCTATTGATTATAATACACTCTGGCACACAAAAAGAAGGGGGAAGATCCTTGAACGCCATTGAAGGCCGATTTTCATTTGACATCTTTTTCGAAGGCCGGCGTTTTGAGAAGGTAAAATGGAGGGAAAAGGCTGGCTGGTTTTAAAATAGTAAGTAGGTGGTACAGTGGGAGTGTGCAGGCGGAACGATTGACACTAATCATAACTTTTTCAATAGAATTGTATTCAGGAGCGCACTTATTATCCGGTGTTTTTTTTTGTGTGAACTGATGTAGACTTGCCTATGAGCGACAGAGCGGTGCTTCAAAAGATGCACACTCGCATCACACTTGCTATTATTACATTCAAGGCTGATTGGAAAATATGGTAGAATGATATTCTAAACATGGTAGAATGATGACTCTGAATTCACTGGGATGATGCATGTTTTAGGAAATAGAGAAAACCAATGGGGAGGGAACAAGGGGAGGAAATTTCTAAAGGGATTAAATGTGAAACGTGGATGGTTGCATCAGAGATATTTGAATACCTTGGTTCTTTGATGAATCCCTAAGAAACTGAATTAGGATTATCGATTTTGGATACGGCCATTTAAATGGAGCATGGACACTGCATTGTGCTAACGATGAGATATTTGAGTCTTCGTATAGTCCTGCTATTGAACTCTTCGGCATGAATAAGCACATTTCAGTGAGAATTTCCCCCTGCCTATTTCTTTTTGCATTTCCTACCTTAGAGTGAGCCCTATCCCAATGTATGATAATGAACATTGCTGCTCCCTATTGCCTCCATTAAATGTGGGTTATTACTTTCCCCTAAAATGGGGTTAGGCATGCTTTTGCTGTCTTTTTTCATTAAATATCGTTATTCTCGTATTCTTTCATGTATTTCATCCTTTTGCCCCCCTTTTTTGGTTACTGGTAGTTTGGGTAGCCTAAGGCTACTTTAAATGATTCATGGTGATAGTTATTTCAAGAGACTCGTGGGTCGATGTGTGTGAATTGTTAAGTCTTTCTTTAAGTTAAGTATTGCAGTATGTTAATACCCTGACAACGACGCGTAGATAAGTAACACTGCTACCTGCAACCTTACCATTCCAAAAGCATTCACCAAAAAATAATTCACCTTTACTGTAAATACGATGTGAACAATTTACTGAATGTAACTGTTCTTTGAGTGAAATATGTAGCACATTCGTGTCATCTTCTTGTATGTTGTTCAGCATGAGGTCTCTTCACTCGACTGCTTTGTGCTGAGGCTACTCAAGCTCTTTTCCTGATCGTGTTTAAGAAGAAACACAATGATGGGACTTATAATGACTTCATTAGACTTCATTAGTGTGCATGCCTCTACATTTAGAAAACAGGGGGATTGAAACCCTCTGCAGTAATGATCCTGTGTTTTGGTGAAAACACAGGAATCCGATGACAATGCAGCGCAGAATTTTAATGAGCCCGTAGATAAGCATCTCGTCGCAGCTTGCGGTGTTGTTGTTTTTTTTCCGCTCGAATTAGAATAAGATGGAATATTGCATATCAATTTGTTGTTGTTTTTTTATGGCAGCATATTTTATAAATATACACCAGAGTTGTTTAAGCACATTTGTGGTTCTTTTTGGTCTGCATTGTTAAAGTGATTGAATGAAAAAAAAATAAGGCTCACAGCCATGTAAGATATAATTCATGATTTCTCTTTCCATTCTGTCGTATCCACATCAGTCATTAAATCTATTTATTTTAGCAACGCAAGGAATCGATCCTCTCCTCTGAAGTCTGCAGTGAGTCTCTGTTTGCAGAACAACACACCATAATCAGTGATGCATTCACAAGCCCTACAGTATGTGCAAAAAAAACTAAAACAATTCTTTATCCCTTTATCAGACATAATTGCATGGGGGCGACAAAAAACAAGTTCCATAACAAAACACCCACTCCTTGTCGATGTGGGCCGGCCACTAGACCTGATGCTTTCCAACTGAAGGGCACAGGTTCAAGTGTCCAGCCCCGGCCCCTAGTGTCAGACAGCATCTACCCTGCAGTCCCGAGTGCCCTTGAGCAATCGGCCATACCGTCCTATGAGCTCCCTGAGAGCCGTGCCCATCATTGACCCTACGCTGCCACCTCCCTCACGCAACGAAATAGAAAAACATGTCATGTTTCTTAACTAGGAGCCGAATATCATTCGTCTATTTATTTGTAGTAACGAAGCGATGGGACCGGTGTTTTGTACCCCCAAGGGATTTAAGTGTTTCTGAAAGAAAATGTATTTCTGTTTCACTATCAAAGTACCAGAGCAAGACGAACGTTAGTATAAACCACAAGCAAACAAACTGGATTCAATTATATAACTACCATTTCACATAAAGTCTTTTGTTTAAGCTTTGGTTTGCTTGTGTGTGTGTCTGTTTGGTTTTGTTTGTGTTTTAATTCCCCTTTATGACCTGTGACATTGCATACCAAGGGAGTAAATAATGGTTGTTCCAAAAAGAATATGCTGAGCAGTGGAACTTAGATGTGAGCGTCTGCACACTTTACGTCATCCCTATACCACTGATGATATAGTAGCTGCAGGTATTTTGTGTCTAGCTTCAAGCCTCCCAGTATCCAGGTCCGTAGGGCCCGGGTCGGCCATTGTGTTTGCTGCTACTCAAAGGCGTGTCCTTGGGAAAAGGCAGATGGAAGGAAGTTCAGTGGTTCTTTATTGATTGGTTCAGTGGTTGCATATGCAGCAACACTACCCGCTTTCCCTGCACGTGTTAACCAATACTACTAGGAATATATCACCCAACATTACAGGATAATCTAGCGGTCTAGGGTGTTTTTGACTCCAAGGCAAAAGGTTACGAATTTGAACCCCAGTGTCTGCCGTCTTCCTGCAGGTGTCCTTGAGCTGCAGGTCTGACCCCTACCTGCTCCATAATGACAAGTCACTAAATCAGTGGGAGTCACTTTGGAGAAGAGCATCTGCCGAATGACTCAATGCTGAAGCGTTTTAGACTGCAGTTTTGGACACCGAATTTGCGTACACAAAATGCAGATTGAGGAACGCCAATTTCGATGTCAGAGAGTCAAGTAAGTACTGCCAAACAGTAGTGAGTGGAGTGGTAAATGACATCTGCACGGTTTGTATCTGCACAAATTGTATGGAGATATAGGGAAGTGGCCACAGGCAGCAGTGTTGGATAATACAATGTGTATGCCTCTCACCTCCGGCTCTGTATAATCAGATCAATATGAACGCATACATGTTAACAAAGGGGCTACAAATCTGACCAGAATAATTATGTTTTATGATTCCACCAAGACATAAGAACAAGTATTCACAGTAGAATTGTACCAGAGCTTAATCTGGTTGTTTGATATTATTAATTTAAAAAGACAGTACCAATAGGTGCTGTGAACATCTGTTTCAAATTATATTATTACGACTATTAGATTGACTATAGTCTCATCTAAAGCTTTTGACACTATGACTTGACTCCTGAATGATTCAGGTCAATAATAAGAGAAAGAAACAGAGAGAAAGTGAGTAGCAGACCACTGTGATGGTCTGCCACTACCCTAGCCACAGCGACATCTTCCTCCCGTCTCATTACATTAGAGGTCCCGTTGATCAGAAACAATGTCAAAATGATTATGATCATTATTATCACCATTATCCTCATTCGTTTCTTTCACGTGCAGGATTTCGGCGCACATTACCGGGCAAATGAACGGAGGAAAGAGGCAGAGGTGATAGAATACACAGAGCACAGCACCAACACACAAACACCGTGAAGTCAAATGGGCAACATTAAAACACATAGTCCAACGCTTAACGTCAACACGCAAGCATCTGTTCCAAACACTTTGTTGCTGCCTCAAGACTCACAGGCACTGCGTTCGAAAGTAACAGCACTGCATGCACTGCACTGCTGCCTGTTTTCTCTGGACTCTCTCTCAGGTAATAAAGATTAACAGCGAGATGCATGCAGTAGTGGCCCGGAGTCTGTCCAAACACAGCATGGTGCAAAAACGTGCAGTGTTGCCAAACGGATTTCATCATTCTTCATGCACACACTCGCACACAGACAAACACCATTTGGAGATTATGCATTATACATAGTGCGATGCTGCTTAAAAATATATATATAGAATATATATGAAGGACACTTAAGGGATTAGGCCGGGCCTATAGCAGTAAAACACAGTGAAATAAAGGTAATTTATGGAAGCCTGTTGTCTCAACCTCTAATGAGTGCAGTGCAAGTGTGATTAAAGAATCAGCAGCACGGCTTCTCAGCACGGGCTACACTAACATACGACGTCCAACACACCCGCTCACGTGTGTGTGTGTGTGTGTGTGTGTGTGTGTGTGTGTGTGTGTGTGTGTGTGTGTGTGTGTGTGTGTGTGTGTGTGTGTGTGTGTGTGTGTGTTTGCATCTGTAGTGGATGTCTTCGATTCGTGTAGCGTACATTGAGACAGATTCTTGAGTCACACTTCAGTAGCACACACCGCATACGTGTGTGTGTGTGTGTGTGTGTGTGTGTGTGTGTGTGTGTGTGTGTGTGCTACGTAAGTGTGATTGAAGAATCCGCCCAGGCACATACATATGTGTGTGTGTGTGTGTGTGTGTGTGTGTGTGTGTGTGTGTGTGCTCTGCGATGAAGGCAGATGCTGCTCAGCACAAACACCGTCTGTAGCAGATGTGGGTTGTATGGAGAGCCATACGTTGAGCGTTACCGACTGCCCTTCCCATTAAGAGATTTCCATCGAGCTTCACAATTGCCTCCCAATCTTTATTTTAGATAACTAATTTTTTTTTTTAACCAGAGCCACTTCTTGCACTGAGATTGAACCCTAGAATGGGTCCCACACCACCACACCCCTAACCCCACCCCCTTAGCCAACACACACTAACATAAACACAAGGTTTTACACATGGGTGATACAAAGACAGGCCGTATAGTATACTGAGAGGTTAAGGTCTGCGTACGAACACATGTTTGCCACTGATAGGATCAATATCTACCATTCCGTGGCTCACAGTCGAATTAGGATACATACAGTTAATGTCGGGCAACACCCAATTCATCGCTTACAGGTCCTTATGCCTTTCCTAACCTTAAACAAACTAGATGTATGATGTGTTTTTGATGTGGGTGAGATCCTTAACTTTTAAGACTAAAACAATAAAAGATAACTTTGAAATTCCATTGGTTGGTCCGAAAATAGGGGGAGGTGTGAACCTCGATCAAACTTTACTTTAGATAACTACATGTACACTGTTGTTACTTGTGATCACTTTTATGAGGGTTCAGGCCCAAGGACAGGTCAGGCCAAGGGTGTTCTATGCATTGTGTGACTGTGACGGCAATATGTTGGGAAAATAGTAACGCCAGTTTAATCTAATTAGTGATTAAATTAATTAGTGGGGAAATTATTCTCCATCACTGTGACTCTTTCTCATGCAATGTGCGTGTATGCATGTGTGTGTGTGTGTGTGTGTGTGTGTGTGTGTGTGTGTGTGTGTGTGTGTGTCTGTGTGTAGGTGTGTGTGTGTGTGTGTAGGTGTGTGTGTGTTTGTGTGTGCTTGTGTGTTTGTGTGTGCGCAAGCTTGTGTGTAAGTGCGTGTAGGTGTGATTTTGTGTGAGAAAGGAAAAATTAACAAATAAGGAGTTTTTGTTCCTTACAAAGTCTTAATAAGTACTGTTGTCATATTGAAACTATCATCATTTCAATCAAGTCTTTGTGTTCTATGTTTTAGGATAGGAACCCTATCGACATGTTGGGCTTTACAATACAGTTTTTGATATAACAGGGTATAGGCCTACTTTGAAATTCAGGGCTGATGATCCATGATGATTATAAGAAAAGCAGAACCACCACAACAACAACCACCACCACACGAAGCACCTCAGGCGGAAACACTCGTCCCTCTCTCACCTGTACCAATCCAGACCCTTCTCGTAGTTCCTGTCGAAGAAATGCGGTTCGTTCCCGACGGCCCTGACGTCCGGGTGCACTCGCAAAGCTTCAAGCAGGGCTCTAGTTCCTCCTTTTTTTACCCCAATTATAATGGCCTGGGGAAGTTTCTTCTCCCCGTAATCCGAGGTTGTGCAGTTCACCCGGAGGTCGCTGTCCGTGGGGCTGAAATCCTGATGCTCCTTCTCCGCGGCGCCGGTGCGATCCGCAAACGCGGACGATCTAGTCGGGGACGATGACAGGTCAGTCCTAATCCACTCCTCTGTCCTTTGTTCCGTCTCCACATCTTCGGGGTCCGGGATCGTGGTCGTTTTCCCGGGGGCAGGTCGCCCCTCGTCGGCCAAACCCTCCTCGGCGGTGTGGCCCTGGAAGGAAGTGGAGTAAAGTTTTTCCCTCAGCGTCACAAAAGTTGTCTCATCGGTCACGAGTCTCCCCGGGTACCCGTAGTTCTCTTGCAGGGGGAACTGCAGCGAGTTGTAGCAGCTCATCAAGCTGTAGAACAAGTAGGTGACGGACAGGGAGAGGGTGAACATGAATAAGATTTTCCGGGGCACTTTAGAGGTGAAAACCGAAGTGCTGGACCAAAATGCCATCTCTGATAGCAGTGATCCTCTCAGAGAAGTGGCCAGACATGTTTCCACCCTAAGTCTTGCATGGACAAGCAACACAACAATAATCTGGTCACAATCACCGCTGCTTATACCGGAGACTAAAAAACGCGGTAAAGCCGGAACACAGCAACCCTCCCGCCGGATCGCATATTTATGAGCAGCAGTCGAAAAAAAGAGATAGATCGTTAAAATTCCAAAAGAATATCGTGTGCCTTTCCTTGGGGGGAGGGGGGGGGGGGTTGGAGGGTATCGATTTCTTTAGCCAAGGCTGACAGACTATGTCACAATTTATTGGACTGAACTTGCAGATTCTTGATGCTGGGTCCTGGCGTCCTTCCAAACGAGACCTCGGTTGTTTTGAACTGCACGGAGTGTGGTGATGGGCAGAAGTGTTGGTATCGCATAGTAGAGGAAGGAAGGGAGGAAGGGAGGGAGGAAGGCAGAAAAGGCGAGAAGGAGCGCGCACAGCCTCGGTCCTCGCAGCGCTATCCAAAGCCCCCGGTGCTGGGAGTGCGTTCAGGAGCGCCGATGAGGCAATAAGAAATCCATCGGATCTCCAAAAAAGAGCAAAAGAGACGCGTGGTGGTGAATATCCGGTACTCTCTCCAAATATCTCTATATATAAATGTATATATAGGTCTTTATAAACTGTCCTTAAAAAGTCCACAGCCCCTGTTCTGAACGTGTTGTCCTCTTCATTCCCACTCACACACTCAGTGTGTTGAGACTGGGAGATGTGCGCATCGACCGTGTGAGCTCATCTCAACAGAGGCAGCACTATACGGCCACACAGCTCAACTAAAGTGTACACCCTCCTTTTCTTCCTCCCGAACCCATACACAAGTAGGCTTTAATAAACGTCAGATGTCACCCAATGGATTATTACCAGACATCATGTCATCTTCTTTCTCACACACACACGCACGCACGCACAAACACACACACACGCACACACGTCACAGACACACACACACACACACACACACACACACACACACACACACACACACACACACACACACGCACACACACACATACACATACACACACTCACATACGCGCACAAATCACCAATGGCTAAGCGAATTGTGTGTTTTGAATCATGAATAAATTTGTTCTCTTCTCCCAGGATATATATTGCAAAATATGTGGAAGAATATTTGTGATAGTTTATTTTTCCAACACGAAGCTCATGCCTGCACCCTACTGGTTTTCTGCGATGCATTACTAAAGTTAATCTAGAAGAGATCGGGGCAGCAATTAAGGCTGATATGAACCGTGTGCTTAGAATGTGAAATGGGGGCTAACGTGCAAATGGGGTTGCATGTTGCATCCTCCGGAAAATATTACAAAAAACTAAATGCCAGAGTGAATAAACACTATTTCCTTTTGTGTTTCAATTAATAATAATAATAATAATAATGATAATTAATAATAATACATGTATTTTATATCGCTCTTTCAAAATACTCATAGACACTTTACAGCAGGGAATAAAATCACATCATGAAACATTCTGAAATAGCAGCCTAGATATCGTTTCGAATAAAAGAGGAGGGGGGGTAGGGTGGAAGAGAGGGGGAGGGGGGGCGCTGTCGCCCCAGGTTCAGTGTTTGGGCTTGGTGGAGGTGGGGGTGGGGGGCTTGGAGGTTTGCATCAGCATGTCGGAGGGCTCGGCTGGGTGCACGACGGTGGAAGAGATCACGGAGGTAGGGAGGTGGCAGGTTATGGAGAGCTTGCTAGGTGGTAGGAAGCTCTATTTGTAGTCAGAAGTTTGTTTTATAGAGTTTTTTAAACACGCAGACTCAATAATTTGACAATGCACCTATATACCATCTGTATCAAGTAAGAAATGTTGTTTGAACTCGCAGATCATCATTTGACGATTCACCAATACATCATCTATAGGCTTGAGTAAGATAAGGCTTGATCCTGTAGCTGCTGAGTTATGGACTCACAGCCAAATGGTGCCGGGTTTGATTCCCTTGTCCAGATACCAGTACTTGCACAAGCTGTCTAACCCTCCTTCATGACATGTAACTCAGTTCAATGTACACAATGACCCTTTCGATTAAAGTGTCTGCTAAGTGACCATATAATTTATAATATAGGCCTGTATGGATTTAAAAATACCTGGTATGGTTCTGAAAGTGAAATGAAGTGGAAAACGGTTTCCTAGTTTGCCATTCCACCTGTGGCATTCAATATGTCTTATATGTTGTTATTTTTTTAGCGACACACATCGTACACCACATGACACACAATATGTAATCCTGCTTTTTCACAGTGAGTCACTGGACCCAAAGAAGAGATAAGCTATGCTATCCACATTGTGACTGTGTCAAAAAATGGCTTCATCTTATAAAACATAATTACAGAGGCCTAAGTGGAATCCTTTTTTATCACGCACATTTAGCGTTTAGCATTTTCCACAGCATGGTCCAAAACAGTGGTAGAAAAAAGAAAAGAAAAACATAACATTCATTTTGCACTTATGCAGGTCATACTGAATGTTCATTTTTATTGATGTGGTATTATGCTTGCTTTATTTCAAACTGCATATAAGGAGCCTGTATTGAGATGAGAGTTGAAAACGTGTTTGATGAGTCGATTAAATAATAATATTGTTTTTGTCAAAATTCCCTCCAACCAAAGTTGCATCCTCATATCCCCTCTGCCATTGATCAACAGTCCGACCCTTTCACAACGCTCCTTTTCCATTCCTCTAATAGATGATGTATCTTACATAATTAAATCGAGACCAAGCTGGGCAAAGGGGGACGGTAAAAAAAATCATACCGACCATAAAACAACAATATGTGTGGGAGGAGGAATATCTGGCCCAAAGTATGTCAATGCAAACGCAGGCACTACAACAGGGTGCTGTGGGTGTGAGTGGGGCCCCCTGTAAAGAGCCCCCCTACGAGAGCTCGTTGAAATAGGTACATTCGGGAGAGAATGGTCACTCCAAGGACCAGAGTACTCTCTGAACAACCATGGCTGTTTGAAAAAAGGCTTGAAAACATTGTGAGAAAGTTCGGGAACCTGCACACACAAAGACGCTACTTCTGTCACAAGGTTGTGCGCTCGTATGCTCTTTCCAAAAAATAGCTGAAAAGATTATCCAGGATCTTGTAGTGAAGGAAAAACGGAGAAATAAGTATAGACAATCGGCACACTCAAGTGGTCCTTGGTATTTCGACCTGGCTTTTATCGAAAGCGACTGAATTCAGATACAGGTTGTTAAAGATCAGGCTCACCTAGCTTAAGGGTGCCCACAGGTTAAGCTTTGTACATTGGGCATTGAACCCTGGGATCCTCACTGTCCTGCCTTGAGTGTAGGAAAGGGAAAGTTTATTTTACAGAAAGAAATCAACCTATTTTTGTTGTATAATGCAAGTGCTGAGGCAGTTTCGCAACCCGCACTTAAAGTTTCACTTGAGATTGGTTTTAAGCACATCTCTTCAACCGTCCATATTGAAGTCAGACTTCATTTTGCACAGAATTGCCTAATTGCAGTATTTTGGAGATAATTAGTTTAGTGTGTTTCCTCTGAGGCACTCCCGATTGCCTCCAACTGCCAAAAATGAGAGGCGTAGTAAAATGCATCAACTTTAACTGCGTTTTCGTTCGGGAGAAGTGGCCAAGGATTAGAGGTTGTTCAAGGTCAATTGTGGATGAGTACTAACTAAAGTATTGATTGCTTTATTTCAGCTTTGAGGTTTTCCATTTCGTTTTATTACTGTTATCCTGAGAGTTATGTTGATAGGAATATGCAGTGTCTTGCATCCTAGAATTCAGACCTTTTTCCAATGGGAAACGTGAATGAAGAATGTGGTTTGGGGAGTTGTTGCGAAAAAGGTTAAGACAAAACTCCTAACGGTGTCTTATACTGGTAAGCATCACACTCTTGTGTGTACCTTGTATTGTGATCTTGCAAATGTTAATGAAATGGATACAAACCCAGTGAGTATGCCTCTTGCCGTACATTCCTATTCAAATAAATGAGAAATGCAAAGCTGGCACTTTTCCTTTTTGCAACAGATGGGTGTGACCCAGAGGTGTGAATTAAGATCAGTTACATTTTATATGAAACAGTTAACACCTGAGATATACTACCTCATCTCCACTAACATTTAAGTGTCTGTCTCAGGACCCACACGGCAGTACATGCCAGAATTTACCACCATTTGTTGTGTAGTTGGCAGCCAAGCATACTAAAACACATTATTTTATTCACCCTTCAGCCCAAATAGAACTCTCTTCCCCTGTCTTCATTGACGGTATGTATAGCAGTCACGTCGGTGTCTGTATCATTATGCCAAGCTTTGTTTTCACTTCTAAGCTCCTTGCAAGACAAGAAAAATAAAATATTCCCGTTTGACAGACTGAAGACAAAATGGATATCTATTCTTTGTGATATTTTGTTTTCATTGCTTCTTTCTCCTTCTGCCCTCTTTTAGCTTATTTGAAAACCACAGTATGGTATGGAAATCATCTCATTTTTGACAGCTGCGTATCCTGTACAATAGCAAGGTGTAATGAAATGCCCCGCATGAACTGATAAATCACCTCCTGTCTCCTACTTTACTTTCTCTCATTGAAATGGATGAAGCCTTAGAGTGAGCTGCCAGCATGGCTGGCTGTCACCCTGAAAAGTATTTCCAAAAGCTCACTTCTGTCATGACATTACTCAAATAGTACTTACAGGTGATCTGCAAACATTACAGCAATGAACCCATGGTTATAAAAATGATTAAATGGACTACTTTGCATATGGCACCAGTACATGTGCATTTATACAGCGTCCAATCGTTTGAAGGGTTTTCTTTTGTTTGTTTGGAGTTTTACCTTTACTGAACAGAAATTCGGTCCTGAATATGACAAACGCAAATTGATTTTCAAGACCTGTACGACAGCAGATGGACCGGAAAGAACACTCAACGTTGGCAAATTGCAGCAAGAGATCACAGGGGAAGGAGGATTCATTTGTTGTTCTGCTAAGTGAATTGAGAGGGAAACATTTGTTTTTAATGTCTAAAAAGTGAGAAAACATGCCCATTATAAGCCCCAGAGCCCGGTTAGTTTCCTCACGATTCTTTCTTCACGTTCTTATTGCCGTCTTTGTTTGTCTAAAATTACAACGTGTGATCACACTGAAATGCTGTTTTTCGTTTGTCCAATCAACATGCTCAGATCATCTTCACTGAAATAGTACAAAGCTTGTTACAAAGAACGGTAATAGATTTAACTCTGTTTTGGTGCAAATATTATAAAGTTAAACAGATATATTCCCTCTCTGTCTCTGTCTATTTAGCTATTGAAACGTGCTCACATGTCTACACTTTTTTACACGATGACAAATCATTTTTAACCAGACTTAGGGATGTTGACAGAAAACCTGCAGCAAAACAAACTAAATAAAAAATGTGCAAATGGTGTTTTTTGATGTCAAGGCAAAATGTTTATTCATGTGTAAGAACCTTGGATTAGTTGGTATTTACCTCAGGACTGATTTATTGTTGATATCGATATCAAATATCTTTGCATGTTGATCAGAGTAGTGCAGGTATATCAACTGATTTCAAAAATAGTTTTGCTAAAATATGCAGCCTCTTTCCCATTGATGTGACTCTCCACTCCTCATTTTATATAAGACGCTGAATGAGGGAGAATCACCATTAAATCAAATAAATTTAATTAGAACTATAGACGGCTTGAGTCTGCATAAGTGTTCACTTATTAATCATCCTTATCGTCCTTCAGGCAATACCACACACAGGCCTACAGAAAAACAATAATTTCACTCATTATAGACTCTTAATTTACTTTAACTCAAAGGATTTGAATGGTCCTATTAAGAGGTATGCCTCATCTAAGTAAGTATACTTTAACTTGTATTCTTTTAAAAACAATGATATCATTGATTAGCCAATACAGAAATTGTAAATACTCAACCAAGATGCTTGCTACTGCTTTAAAATAGGGAGTTGCATTGCTAAAGTACTCAATGTCACAATTATATTAAACAAATTGTTGCATTGTACTTAAATAATGGCAAATGTGCGCTATTATTATAAGTAAGCACATGTGTAACAATGGAGCTGATGTGATGTGTCACAGTTGTCAAAACAATAGAACTGCAGCTGCATTCTGGAATTAAAAAGAATCACTTGCAAAGTCTTGAAGAGGCTTTAGATTATGTATAGCATGATGGATGCTTATTTTCAAAGTTAATTATGATACAGACCAACAGTTCTGAAAGAGAATGACGAGTTGACTAACATTTGTTTGGATTGTCTGGTCCTTAAGTCCACGTCCATATCCAAAAAAGGTCTATACATGATGGAAACCAAGTTTCAGGTTATAGAGTGTTACCAAATCACAAGAGTGAAAAACATAATCCATTAACTCCAATAATCCATAGGATTGTAGCAGTTGCCGGGACGGAATTTACCATACTTTACATAATTCACAAGACCATTGAACTTATATTTCTAACCAGGTTCCTTTTTGTCTTTTATCCCAATGCCGCTTACAATGTAGCCTCTATAGGTCCTCCATATTCAAGGGTCTAGATAGAAATTAAGTAAACATTTTCTACATATATGCTAAAAGGGCTATGTCAGCCCGGTGTCTGTTTTCAAATGGCAAGATGTTGTCAATGGCCTAGGCAGGAAATGATAGATACCGTCCTTTACTTGATCAATAATTCCGCTTTCCTCCCGCGTTGACCAGGCTGCCACTCTGTGGACTAATTAGGTGATGAGAAGTGATGGATGTGTATTAAATTCAGCTGGCCCCTTAAAGAGGAAGAACCAAGAAAACTCCTTGGGGCTTCAGCCCTGGTATCTCCTGACCTTTTGAAGATCCAAACCGCATCTATCCGTCTATCCCGCATGCGTGTTGGGAAATGACAAACACTAGCATGTTGTCTTGTTGATAGCGGTAAAGACAAGGTTTGGACTTTGATTAGTGGTTTTAAAAAAGATAAGAAAAGAAGGCTGTGTTAGAAGCTATACGGACAATTTTAATAACGGTTCGTACTATAGGTGGAAAAGTGCAGAGAGACCAATTTAAAAACAAACAGACACAAAGATTAATAAGTCCAGAGAGTGGACAATTGGTCTCCTTCCACAGTCTACAGTATATCCCTATGAATAAAACAAGGGATAAATCCCCATTGATCCTTATTTTAGAAAACAAGATAATGAGATTCCATGAAATTGCCCTCAAACAAGACACAGTGGCTTTGCTGCATTATCCATAGTGGAGTTTGTAGTGCGGGTGAATTCAATAACCTCTCCCTGTCTGAACGGGTCATATGTTCAATGGCAGCCTATGAGGACATGAGGACCGGGAGGCCATTACTGAAGGGGAAAATACAGAACAGGGGGTGTAAATCAAAGCGGCATAGTGTTTTTCCTGGATCAGCCACATCCCCGGGGGATTACTAAAGGGCAACAGAAGACTGTAACAGCCGCATAACTTCCTCCTATGGCCCCTCTCTTTCAATAATGTGATCGCTCCTTAACCTTTTTCAATTTAAGTTATGGTATATTTTAAATTAGCCTTTGAGATGTGGAATCTGCCCTTACACTGGGGGGGGGGGGGGGGGTTGGGTTGCTAAAGAAACCAACGGCAAGATCTCACGTATGGGGGTTTATATCTCTGAGAACGAAGTAAGGTGTGAGTGTAAGTAATCGGTAGGCTTATTGCAATCCACTAGCGGGGGAAAAAGTGTCATTTAATTTAGTTTTAATTCCCTTCACTTTTGATCACCAGCCAACCTCCGCCCGACCCCAACCCCCGCCCCTGACGACCGCCGTACGCACAATTTGCCAGTGAGCGGCCATTAGGCCACCGATGTGCGACCGATGCAACAACACTTTGTCTGCTATTCCTTTAAACATCTGCTCTCAGAGTGAGCTAATGCAGCGCTTGTGGAAAAGCTTGATCACTGGAGAAGAAAACTCTCAAATGGCTTCCTCCCCCAACCCGCTAAAAATGACTCGCCTCTAATGGCATGTCATTGGAAGGTGGTTGAGTTGATGACTTCCATTTTCTCTTTTCCCTTTTTTGCTCCCCCCCCAGCCCGCTTCCTTCCCCCATCCCCATCACCACCACCGCCACCAGAACACCATTCGGAAAATTCGGGAATCCAACTCTGGCGATAAAAAATCCCTTGGATGGTTTTGTGAAGCCGTGCCACGGCCCACCGTCTCCAACCCCGCTCTCCTCCTCCAAAGAAGAACAAGGCGAAGGGGGAAGTCTGGAGCGCTGCTTTGGAGAGGTACAGAACGAGGCTGCTGCTGCTGCTGCAGGCTGCTGCCTTTTGGACTGCAGGCCTCTCTCTCTCTCTCTCTCCCTCTCTCCCTCTCGCCCTTTCTCTCTCCCCGAGTCCCTGTTCCTGAGCTTGCAAGATGTCCCATGGTGCCTCCCAGGTGTGGCTCCCTCAGCATAATTAAGGTGTGATCTGCCAGGGCTTCTGGGCCGGGGTCATTCATCACCTGGATCACCCGTAAGATTAATGTGCACTCGGCGCAGCGCTGCAATGGATTGCTGCCACTTGCCGGGATCATTAGCGCTGGCCCGCGTACCACTGCAGCGCGCGGCCTACGCCCGGTGCCGCTGGAGGTGGAGGTGGAAGCAGATAGGGAGAGGGGTGGTGGAGGCGGTGGAAGATTTGCAGCTTTGCATACCAAATGAATAGTCCATCATCGCCTAATTAAGGGATTATTGGAGACACTTGTGTCCAGTCCTTCGGACAGTAAACCATAACTGAAGGGCAAACTTAGATAGATTAGCTCCACCTGCTAAGTAGCAAAGTGCAAAGCAAAGAAAGTGCTGACAACGGTGGGGGCGCTTACGTGGGCGGAGGGACGAGGAGGGGAGAGTGTCATTACACAGCGTGTGTGGATCCCAGAGGGACTCGCAGACACTATTTAATAACCCCGAGATTCTCCCTCCAGAGTGGAGGGGGAATCTTTATTGCATCATTTTACAACTTGACCAGGCTCTTCAATAATCGACTTTGGCCAATATTATTCCTTCAGTTCCTAGAGCGCCCGACAGTTGGAAACAAAACACGCTTAATCCAAGAGTTTTTTTTTCAACGTGAGCTCAATATGTATGCGTGCCGTCAGCGTAGCGCTATGTACATATTGTGCTTTCTAGAACCAATAGGGGTTTGATTTGTTCATTGAGTTTCATATTGAACTGCTATAATGCCAGTGACTTAAAAATTCAACATGGATATGATTGACGAAATGGAAGAAAGTGAAAACCTAAACAGAGTAACACACGACTGCAATAATTCATTATCTGTTCTTCGAATGTATATTGTTTCACCGGTGTTTATTCTGTCATTCTTGAGCTGGATGCATTGCATCATCGTGCATGCTGTTCTTAAATGTCGGAAACACAGCATATCGACAAACTATGGTTATTAAACTTTAAACTCACTGGCACTACTCTGCTAATGAATATGCATATTGTATGCATAATATATTGACATATTTCCAGGCAAATTACCAATTAAAACTAGCTTGATAAGGATAACATACATTGAATGGCTAAAGCTAAGGAAATGCCAGTAGATATAAAATGGATGTATTTCTTTTTCTTGTTGGAAAAATCTTTTAGGATCAACAGGAGGGTTAATGAGATGGAAATTGTCAACATATATATCCGTCCTGCAAGCAGGTCAATTTGTGTTTAAGATTCCTTTTTCTCCTGAAGTGAGCATCAACAAATGCACGATTTACTCCTCCTCCTTCAGAGTAAATTATTTCTTTGCCTGTGTTTTGTGTTTCACCACCATGGAAACACCGGTCTACATGAGTACAAAACACACTCAGTCAGAGGGAACATTATTCAAGCTGTATCCAACTGCACCTCGAAAAAGATATGAATTTGTATAAATCCAGACGACCGCAAATAAATAAATAAACATCCGTGGCTATTTCATGAAAATGAAGAACAGGGAAAGCACCCACTTGTGTAAAGCATTACATGGATTCACATTCAGCAGGAAGGAGGTGATGGGGTGGGGGTGGGCTGAGCTAGGCTGAGCTGAGCTGGCTGTAAGCCTCCCCTGTATATAAGGCTTGTTTTTCATTGACTGTGTCAGGAATCAAGAGGGCTAATCCCTCAGAGACTTCAGATGAAAGTTTCAAAAGAAATAATGAAAGGCATACTGCCGCAGGGTGCATATGAGGGTGAACGTACAGTGAGCTAGGGAGAGAGAGGGCTAGATAGAGAGCCAGAGAGAGAGAGAGAGAGAGAGAGAGAGAGAGAGAGAAAGAGAAAGAGAAATGAACAGCAGCAACGTCGGCGGCGGAGCACGACAGCCAGCAGGAAAAGGGGAAGAACACAATGGTTTCCTCTCTCTCTCTCTCTCTCCCCTTCCCCCAGCGGTATCGCTGTAAATCACATGCTCTTTCTCTCCTCGCCAGAAATAAACAAATACGGAAGACGAAGGGAAACATCGGAAACCCCTGGCAGGCCTTAAATACAACATGACTTCACATTACTCGATACTTGTATACTTCTGGAGGAAAAACTGAGAATTACCCAGACAAACGTCTGAATAGGAGAGGATGTGAACACGGAGCAGGGCCCATTGGTCGCTCGAATTGGCCATCGAACAAGGCAGATTCTTGTTCAGAAAAAGACAGTATCTGCACAATGGTGTGTGCTAGATATGTATAATTACAGGGATATGCTTCGGTATTTGACAATACCAAATGAATCAAAGCTTTGGTGGCCAATTTTCTATGCCGTGTGCATCCAAATCCTACTCTGAATGTTCTCCTGAATTACGGCATTCACTTGGATAAAATGTGTGGCTATGATGCCGGCATTCACTGTGATTTCCTTTGAAACGAGATGTCACATTTTAGACACGAGCAAAGCAGTCGGAGCACCACTAAAACATTTGTCTCTGTGTATATAAATATAAACCTAGGCCAACCTGTACCCATGACAACCCTGGAGTACCTACATTATCTAGATAACCTGGTGGATAGTTTGAGGGGATTCATCACATTCGAAGAATTAGTTTTTTATGCTTTGTGATAAATAAATAAAAATATACTCAGACTCCAGACATTTCTCTTGCCTGTGTTGGCATTGATGGTTGTTTCTCTCAGTAAGGATCTCACGCTGAACACAGAGGTTGTCCATGGCAGAAGCTGTTGCTGCGAGGACCGGAAAGAGACTGCAGGCACTGTAATTCTACGACGCAAATGGCCTTTTGTGCTCCCTCGACTGGCAATTTCTTAAATGAGGGTCTGGGTGTTACTGTCTCCTCCGTGATTTACTCGAACCACCAAGGTAATCACTCATCGCTGTGTTCATCTTCAGGTTGTCCTCCCTTGCCGTTAGTGTCAACAAAGGTTTCAAACTTCCCTGTGCATCACCGCAGACTGGCATTAAACATGAACACCTCCTCTCTGCTATACCAATGTATTTGTCTGATTGCTACAACTAGGCCAATATAAATAACAATTATCAATTGATTTCACCTTTCCTTTTCCGGGCTGTATATCTCACCGTCCATCTTCAACATTCTGCTTGCCCTCCTGTTTCTCTGCGATTCTATTATGCACCCCCCCGTCATACAATGTAGCGTTGAGGAGCAGAATATAAATTAAACCTTGAGATATACATTAAATATGATTAAAAGCGATTCAGCTTGCAGGTTCATATCGCCGTTGTACATCCTGTAGGTATAGATTGAGTCATCCCTTTTAGAAAAGCGCAAAATCCTGCAAAAAAGAAATAAAAATGCGGGCCTTTTCATGCCGGGTTATGGCTCAAAAATATGGTTATTTCTACCTCAGTTTTTAATGTGAGGATGAAGTGCATAGGTGTATTGGGGGAGGGGGGGGAAGGGGGGGGGGGCTAATTGTAGACAAGAAATACTATGAACAAGGGGAGACATTTGTCCAGAACTAAGACCTGTGGCTTATGCTTCCTCCATTTAGAGGAGACCAGAGGCCATGAGCAAATGTTCTCACGGGCGGAGAGAGAGATGGAGGTGTTCACGACAGTTTTATAACACACGCCCAGTGCTGGAGTTAGTTCACTATGTCAAGAGATAAAGATTCAAGCTTGGTTTTTCCAATTCTTTCAGGATATATTGATTTCTTATCACCGAAGGGTGACATGGTGTAATTTTGTAAAGACACAAAGCTTGGCAGAGTTGTACAACGGTTGTGTTGAGGCATCCCATTTGCCAGGCTAAAACACAGATCTTATACTGTTGTGATGAATGTGCTCAGTTTTTTGTTATTTGTATAAAGGCAAGGAAATCATAATTGATTTCTGTTGACAAATATGAATTAACACAACTGTAAGGAAGATTACAGCGAAGCTTTTGATAAAAATAAATCGAATTGACCAAGGAAACACAAACTATTGATTAATAAATTATAACTGGCTGAATACATTTCTTTTCTTGACACAATGAAGTAGGGTAATGCTTTTGAACGCCATGCCTTTGCAAAGAAGAGGACGGATAGCAAAGCATTCTGGGAGAGTGACGAGGCGGCTCCCGAAGAAGACCCTTTGTCGATGCATGACACGTTGTGAATGAAAAGCAACACAAGCAGCATCATCAATTCATAGGCCTCTCAGCTGTCCAATTAGTCTTATCAGGGCTTTGCAAGAACAAAATTGTGTCACTTTAATAGAGGAACCGGTTAGAATTCTATGAATGTGGCTGCCCAAGATGGAATGGATGGAATATATCACCCAGTTAATACCTAATTGTATATTAATTTCAATGCGCTGCTTATGTGAGTGGCCTGTTTCATGTGCTGCCACAGGGGTAATTGTACCTAAAAATGACAAGCGAAGATTTCAATTAGAGATGGCTTTCACAAATGAAAATGATCCCGGGCTGTGACGCTGGACCCCCCATGCCGCGCCTCGCCAGTTGGCGTGCGCTTTAATCCTTTGCGATTGACGGAGGCATCGCGAGCGCGGAGAGATGACCGTCATGAGGAGCTCCACACTGAGATGAATCACAGCACTAATGGGCCAGACAGCATTTTATATAAATAAAGAGAGAGGCTATGATTGTGGTGCCAATAGGGGGTTGTTTGTTCTGCACTGGGTATCCTGGTCGGTGGGGTTCTACATGAGGCGGTTTGAGGTGCTGTTGATCCTACTGGTTTTAACTGGGACTCCCTATATGCTCTATTAACTTCAAAGGGTTTTGTGATTTATGGCATTGAACTGAAAGTATTTTGTCCAACATTGCACCCTCGTCAATGGTTACTCACGGTGCATGGATTCAATTATCCAGGCGAAATATCTAGGAGAAGCAAGTCCAATACAATCTCCGGTTTTATGCAGATGCCTCACGGAAGATATACAAAAAATTGCTTACGTCAATAGGGGATCATACAAGCATCAATTAGCATATAGACTTGGTCAGAAACAAACCAAAAATGATTCAACCAAACGCTTCCCTATTTTTTATTTTATTTAACCTTTATTTAACCAGGTAAAAGTCTCATTGAGATTAAAATCTATTTTTTAAGAGAGACCTGGCCAAGAGGGCAGCATAGAATTGACAGTTTGGGAAATTCAAGTGAGGAATTATACACAGGTACAATGTCCTATCTGCAAAGTTCAGTGCGGCAGTGAGGCACTGAACTAGTCGGGGGGGGGAGAAACCCACCATACAATATGCAGGTAAATATCAAGGTATGATGGAGGACACCTTTGGCTGCGCTGCGCTCCACTCCAGCACTCCAGCTCCACGGGCGGAGTGTTTCTCCCAGCGTGCGCCTGTTGCTATCGGAAGTGTATAAATCAGAGAACGGGGAAGGCTGTCAGCCTTGATGACAGACCTCATAAACACTGCTGACCGCTGGCCGTGGCGTTGCACCTCTTCATCGGCCTCCTCCACCATTACCACCACCACCGCTAGCTAGCTCGTGGTGCTGGTGGGCGGTATGAGCGTCTAATACCCTGACAGTTACATGTTGATAAAAATGAAAGCAGTGTGTCTGGATAGGTTCATAGGGTTTCCATTCTGGGATATCTTTTGCGTTTTTCTTTGTACAGAGGTCTATGTTTCACTATAAGTTTGCACTCTTTATGAAATTGAATCACATTTTGTGATGTACTTTTTGGATTGGCTAGACATAAAATATGGACACTGTTTGTAATGTTTATAAATACCAACTTATCTGTTCTAAACTGTTGGACCAACGCCAAAATGTAAATAATGCTAAGGCTAGTGCCGAATTCCCTTTTCTTTTAACAGTCATTTAGTACAAGCCCTAAATAAATTGTGAATATTTTGTGTCTGAGTCATTTGCATTTTAATATAGACAACAACCGTCAAATCTCTGTCAGAAATGTCCATTTCAGATTCAATTATAAAAACCAAATTGGGAGAGAAAGAAATGGGTGCAAAACTGAAATTGGCAATAAAATGGCGAATCAAATATAAAAAAAGATTAGCTAAATTGTTCAATTAGAGCACATCATTTGAAGTAACCCCTCTGTATAAAACTTTGAATGTCAGTTGGACAGCTTGGCTTAGGTGAGGAAGTATTTCCCCCAATCTGCACTATATTAGCTGTCCTTCTCTGATTGCCTGTAAAAAGCCATAAACGCCAGGCTGTGACTTTCATTATTTTTCATGTTTCCTCTTCGCGCCAAGCATTCCATGTCAAGTATATACTTTAATAACTTTCCATAAAATAAATGAGATCAGAATTGTGTTGGCACTAGCCCTTCTCCTCCTCAGGGTATCGGGGGGGGGGGGGGGGAGGGGACAAATGCTGGTGATTAATAATTCATAGCCTCTATTTGATCCCATCATCATAGAAATAGTTTCTCTTTCCAGCTTCACCCCCTTCAGTTCAAAAATGACTACCTCTGGAGGCCACTGGCCAGAGTCCCCCCCCCCCCCCCCCCCCTGCCCCCACCCGAAATGTTTCTATCGCGCCCGTGAGCATTGATGCGTGTTCCTGAGGCCCGGGTGTGTTGTCCTGCGCGGCGAGCCGGGAGAAGGGTGGGGAGGGACACGGTTTCAAGTGTGCAGCGCAGACCTCAAGTAGCTGGATGAGATTTCATCTGGTGGAGTTGTTACCAGAAGTACCCTCCTCTCCGCTGGAACCATCGGAGAGAACTAAGTGTGCGAAAATGAATGCACACGCCTAAGAGAGGGGGGGACGGGGGGGACGGGTGAGGACTCGATGGCCGGGCTCATCTCAAGGACGCGTGACATCAGCAGGCATGAGGTTGCTTTCATTAGACGGAGAAATACATCTCGTGCGGCTAATGCATGTGTCTCTCCTGTTTTTTTTTTTTTGGGGGGGGGGGGGGGCGGTTGGAACATCAGTGATTTCAAATCACATTTTATTAGTTCACATCCATTGAGTTTTCATTTAGAGATCAGGGCTCAGTGGGCAAAAATAGAACATGCTTGTGCATCGCGACTTGGTTTGTGGAACGTTTATTGCAGAGGATTATAGTTGGAAAACCAACAGGGAAGAGCAAATGCCGGAGTGGGGAATGGGTTTGGGAGTACTGGTCATCTTGCATTGCTTTGGTGCAAAGTTATTTTACCACAGAGGAAATAATGTGTCAGAGAGTGTGAACTCAATCTCTGCACGGCGAAGCATGACCTTATTGATTTGCTTCCTAGGCTTTTAATCACAGCATAAGGGAATTTAAACTGTCTGCCGACATGCATAGTGGAAATGAATTTCTCATACATGTGAATCCATAGACCAACAAGTCTGGAGCGTACTAGGATCATGCTGACAAGGGATAATTGTAATTCTGCTTGTGGCTATGTATGATGTATTGTAGATTGAATATGGTAAACAATGACAACATAAACATCTAGAAAATTATGGTAGAACATTATTTTCGCAATTGCAATAACATACATAATGTATGCAAACTTATTACAATGTCTTTTCACATGAATCAGCCAATGTAACTATTTGCAAAAAAACCCTCCAGCTTTATTTAGTGTCACATTGTTATATCATTATGGAATGAATATGAATCTGATGAGGATGTTTGCCAATGATAATCTAGGCTGGATTGCAACAGGCAGGTGCGCATGAACATATCAACAATAATGTAATGATATTGTGTTCTGTGTCATCAGGAGACTGCTAATTAAAAAAACAATAACATCAGTTCATTTTACATGGTTGAATTTTATATACGGCCCTATGAACGTGTTAGGCGCCTTCATGGAGAAAATCTGTAATTGTAAATCTCTGTTGTCTCGTCAAGGTATGCTTGGCATGTGAGTCTTAAGATACAGCGCCACTATGGTGGGGTAGGATGATTAATGTTCCACGTAATGAATCAACAAGACAGACACCTACACATGCAGCAGAAAGGAAACATCGGCATCTGTCACCGACGGAGGCTAGGACACGTCCAGCGGCTTCTCCTGATGTTGTAGCTCAAAACTCCAGGGGAAAAATCGCATAAAAGACGAGTCAATTAATGACATTAAAGCGACACCGAAAATAAACAATCTGACAGGAATCATTAAGTGTCCCCTCCGAGCAAAGCCGAGGATTTTCCACCCTGGAAACCAAAGCATACGCATGTTGCACTTACTAAGACTTGAGGACTAAGACACAGAAGAAATTTCAGGCTGACTATTTTGATAATATTTTCACTCTTTACCTCAATCCTCAGTATGAATAAATAAATAAAGCAGGCGGTTTCTCTTGTTACTGATACAACCCATCGGAAGGGAGTTAATTTTTTCCCCTATTGCACCACTACAATCTCGGTGTCAAAAACGGAATGATAGAAGGTCCTCTGAGGATTGTGCAGTCCGGACACAGTTGAGCACAAGGCGAGGAAAAAAGCTTTTGCTGTGCAACCTTTATCACGTTGCTTAAGAAGACGGGCATTGAGGAGGAGAAGACAGGGCTACTGATGAATTGGCTGCAGGGCCTTGCCTCGCCTCTCTCCTTTTTGACAGATCCTCTGTAATCTGTTACAGAGGCTCCCATTAACTTCTGACACATGCGCACCTGCAGCTCTCCTCCATGCCGCTTCCTCCCCCCCCCTCTCTCCGACCTTCCACTCCTCGACTTTCGAGTCCTCAAATCACGGGCGGCAGATCAAGACAAACCCAAGGTCTCCTGCCGTTTGAATATCCATACACAAATGCCAGCGTGAATTATGATTATTTCTTTGCGTTTGTGTTGGTGTGTGTGTGTTTGTGTGTGTATGTGTTCACATGGTGTTCAGCTGCGCAAATGTAAAGAGACTTTCCAGGAATGGACTTTTCAGCCTTGTCCATGGTTAATGGTAATAACTAAGAAAGGCCTTGTGATAATTCTGTCTACATGAGTTTGAGTGTTAAGAAAAAAGCTGTTTAAATTTGCCCTTTTTCGGGCACCTCTGCTACTTTAAGAAACGGCAGTAATGAGAAATGCCTTCTTCGCTCAGCCGCAAGACGAATGGTTTGAGATCATCATGATTTATCTCAACACTATATTTCGCTCATTTCTACAGTTTATGATATAAACATAAATATTCATGGTAACCTATTCATATTTTCATGGTTTAGAGAAGGGTTGGAATCTGTTGACAGGAAAATCAGGAGTAGGCTACTGTTGTATGACATCATATGTATCAACAAATACATGTGAAAAAATATATATTATATATTGGCAATAGATAAACTTTAAGATAAGGCACATAATGGAGGCACTTTAGGTACGCTATATTTACATATTTATGTAAATATATATATGTAATATGTACATATTGTTCATATTTGAGCATAACAATATTGATACCATCAAGGAATCAGTTTTTTTTGGTATTTAATAATTTCCTTCAGAACTGAACCAAAAAAAGGGAAATGTTTACTCGTGCCCTTGTTCAGAGCAGTTAAAAGGCATACAAATGATGACTTCAAAATAAACTAAAACTGCGGCATGTTCTGGAAAAAGCAGTTCATTTACGACTTCGACTTTGATTCTACTTTGCAGAAACGGTAAACAATTGAACAATTAAACTAGCAGCATCAGCTTTCATAGACAGTATCACTAACCATGGATGGCTGTTGACTAGACATGTGTTTGCCATGTGCTGCTACATCGACCAATCCCCAATCCACAAATGGCGTCAGCTAGTTGGTAATCACTCAACTTCCGCGAAACAACCGTGAAGTTCAAAAGAGCAATGTAGTTAAATTGATTGTCTTACTTTTGTGACCGAGCAATGCCCACGCTAATGGGATTGCTCACCTCATTGCTGTATTTATCCTTTAATGTTGGTTAAATGGTGGCTATGCCACATTTGTAGGGGTTCTCCATGTTCATGCAATGCTGTTGTATTGACGACGTCAAACGCTTGATGACTGGTCACGATGAACAGGGATAACTTGGATGGCTGTTTATTTATCAACTATCGGTTTTGAATATATATCATTGGAATATCGGGATATTAAATGCCTAAAAGTGAAAAAAAGTAAATGTTACAAACCACAACCTTTCCTCATAAATTCATAATAGTTCAAACAGTGCATGAGTGGGTTCAAATTGCTCCATCATCCTACCTGAATGTCTTGTGTGGTTTCAAGTTCATACAAACTACCTGAAGCACTTTATTTGAATTGTTCCCTCACATTTGCCATTCTTGAGGAGAATCAATGTCCTACATTAGCCCAGTAATCTCATAATGAGTAGAGTGAACTAATTCTGAGTCAAAGTCAACACTGAACGGCCTTGAAATATTAATTCAAAAGATACCAAATCGTATAAGTCAAACTAAATTGCTGAATCCTCAATAAGACAACCGCTATGAAGGTCTACAGATTACAAAAAAAATAATACCTCAAAGTGATAATTAAGTGTCTAACGTTTCATGTAATAATAAAAAAGACCTCATTAAATGTTGGTAATAAATATGTCATTAAAATGGGTCGTAGGCCCGACTGTCTAGGCTAATGTAGGCTATTAAATTGTCTTAAACAGGCAATAACACATGAATGGCATTCATTAGACAGCTCACGTCACTGTTCTTCATAAGGTTGTACGGTGTCGACCTAAAGATATATGTTATGCTAATGTCATTCCTATCCCTTGCTTGCTATGCCGTTCATGTTGTGCTTGTGTCCTGATGTGTCATTTAACAACATGAAGGGAGCGCTCCCAAACTGCTAATCTATGCACTGCTTCACCGGGTCACGCCGGTCCCTAGGTGAACCCGGATCCACAAAGCTTACGCATGAAGTCCATCACGGCCCGACACTGATCCAGTATAAAACACTGGCACCTTGGGTTACAATAATGCACGACGACGCTTGCAAAGGTAAATACCCTGACCATGAACTTGGCTTTTTTAGACTTGTTCAGTTCCAGAGGACGATTCAGGTTTGGAGTTGAGATTAGGTAACATCGTGGTTCACAGAAGCAAGTGGGGAATCGTTTCGAGAAAAGGACTAGAAAGATAAATCCCCCCAAACCCCTGTTTGTTTGGCATTAATGATGTGTAACTTTGAGATGCATTATTTAATGCACTGATATTATGATATATGAATGATATTTTAATCAATGAGCAAAATCCTTTCAAACAATACCATGGAGTGTGCCCGTGTGTGTGTGTGTGTGTGTGTGTGTGTGTGTGTGTGTGTGTGTGTGTGTGTGTGTGTGTGTGTGTGTGTGTGTGTGTGTGTGTGTGTGTGTGTGTGTGTGTGTGACTGTGTCTGTGTGTGTATGTCTGTGAGAATCATAAAAAAGCTTCCTCACATCCATCCATTGGTGGAGAAATATATATAGCACATGGCTGGGCTAGGGGATTGTGTGACAGCACTCTGATGTACCAAACCATGCTATCTTTCTCCTCTGCTTCCAGCTGTTCACAGTAGATTATATGACCCTCAGAAATATAAAGATGAGGATAATGTATAGGTTTCTCAATGATGTCCGCATTTACCCTCCCGCCACTGTCACTTTGTTTTTATGTGTAATAACTTGTCAAGTGCACCTTGAACAAAAGGAAGAATGTTATGAAAGCTGAATTATTAACAATGGTCACATTGTAGTCGTTTCTTAAGAGCAAATATAACTGTATTTTTTTCTGTTTGGTTACAATATCTTCTGTGTGGTTAAGGGACTCGTGTACTCCCCAGGATTCTACTACGGGCTCTGTATAAAATAAAATGCATGCATGTTTTTTAGCGTATTGGGCTCCAGTATTGGGAGTCAGTTTAATATTTGCCCATTTTGTATTATGGAGGGAGTTTTTCTGAATAAATCCCAGTCGATATCACATGATTTGATGACTCTAACTATATAGACATTACACATCTTTCTTTTCTGTTGTATTCTCAAGTCGGTTTCACGACACAACAACAATGATGAGTGCAACCGTCGGTTCAACACCCTCATAAACATAAGTCAACTTGTATCGATGTGCGAGTCACCGACGCTGTATAGACATCGCAGCTCTTTCAAATCAATCACGACCAACCAGCCCAAGACAAGCATAAAAAATGACACATTTTTACTCGGCGGAGAAAACTATTAATAGACAACGTTTTAACAGTCCCTAGTTTCTCTTTTGGCACGGCAAATGTACACATAAAGATGACCAACATGTCTATCGGCTGGACTTTCAGCTGCTGGCCCTGCAGAAACACTGATAAGGACTTGAAAATCAATACGGCCACCTAATGTTTTATGATCTTCCTGCAGGAGGAGTGCTTATGCAGCATGTGGCCCCCTCGACCCCTCCAGTGAATTTCCGAACACTTGCTTTTCTGTTATTGTCCTTTATGGCGCGACCACAAGCCCCTGCAGGGCCGGAGAGCAGCCTACACCAGAGGTCAGTGTGTAACATTCAGTACCTTTTGATTTTTTTTGCACTCCTTTTAATCGGTTTACTTTCCCGGATTTCTTTCGCTTGGATTCGCTCAAAGGCTTGTAGCACGCACGGTGGTGGTGGTGCTGTTGGTGGTGTTGATGGCGGCGGCGGCGGTGCTGTTGAAGAATCCCAAACAACCCTAGCAGCATCCCATTATGAATCCTTGCCCATAACAATGTTGTGTGCTTCCTCTTTGCCGTAGCAACAAAGGTGAGGGTTCATTTGTTTTCATGAGGTGTGTCCAGAGGTGGAGGAAGACAAATTGCATCGCCTGTGTGGCGGGCGCTATTTGGCTGGCTGCCTGGTCGCGCTCCTGCCTCCCCAGAGTGGCTGGGTTCTGGCATCGGGTTCCATGGAAGCAAGGAGACGGGGGGGTATCAACTCGCCGCCCCAGTGCCCACAAAATCAAAATATGAAACACAGCGTGCTTTTCAGTTCCTCCTCAGGTAACTTAATCCAGGCCCCAATGTTGCACAAATCGTTAAGGTCAAGGCTCTGATCTGAGAGAGAGAGAGAGAGAGAGAGAGAGAGAGAGAGAGAGAGAGAGAGAGCGTCACGCAAGCTAAGGGTTCTTGACAGCATGATTTGAGAAGGTTGTGTTCATGTTTCATTACAATATCGATTTTCGCCCCGCATCCGTTGCTTGCTTTGTACTTTTTCGTTCATTTTTTCTTTCCCAGCACCTAATTTCACACTATAGTGTATCTCTCGTCATCTCACATTACAGCACTTGGGAGGGATGGACTCAGAATAGTACTTCTTTCAGTCATGCTTTCAGAGGCTTCTATTTTGTTCCCCCCTGCTCAATAGGATAGGTCAGCATAGTTAAATACACTTGATCCTAGCGCCTTAATCTATGTTATCTTCATATGGATCTTAACTTGATTCCACAACCTAATCTATGTTATCTTCATATAGATCTTCATTTCATTCCAAAGCCTTGGACTGTAATTTTCGTATAGATCTTCACTTGATTTCTCTTCAATCACATCAGTTGATTCCTAAATTTATGCATTTATGTTATCCCCACCTGATTCCTCACCCTTAATACATGTTTTCTTCATATAGATTGTCAATTGATTTCTCATCCTTAGACCATATTAAGCGTTGGAGAAGCATCCCTCTTCTCAAGCATGTCATTTGGATGATGGTAAGTGAATAGACATGTCAACTGCGTTGTACACGTATCATTACAGGCAAAAAAGGAGGGCATTTGAAAGATGGGTTTATGATGCAATATCCTACGCAAGCTTGGTTGTTCTTGCTATAGAGCTTTCTGTTCTTGGCAGATGAAGGAGGTCTAGACTGTTATGGAAATTAGGAACTCGGAGGTGGGGGGATACATGTTGAATGAAACCACTAGATACAGTCGATGAGTCCATGTTTGCTATTCATTTCACTTTTTTTTTCTTTCTTTCTTATGATGTAGCAAGTTTCAATTTCCACTTTCTCCACTCTGCCTTTCATCTCGGCTGGGAGTTCCTGCAATTTACACTTTGTCTTCCAATTCATTACTGTCTGATGTAGTGCTCGGTTATCAGTTCGTCTCTCGCACCCTCTCTCTCACTCTTTTTTTTAAAAAGGTTGAGAGATGACTCACAGGGGGCATTCACTTCTCTGAATATGTGGTGAAAGCCTGTTTCTATCACCCTCGAAAACAGCCTCTTCTTTATTTAATGTCTGCGCACACCGCATTCCATTTCACCTCGTACGAGAGGTAGGAGAGGAGAGGGGGGGGGGGGGGGGGGGGGGGGGTAGGGTGGGGGGGGTGAGTTTTCACCCTGTTGACATCATAAATCTGGACTGGGTTAAAGGAACTACTATACTGTTTGGGTGCTTTCTCGCTCCCATCTTTCACCTGTGGAAGAACCAAAAAAATAAATAGAAAAAGTGGTACACAACGGACATGTATATTCCTGTTCCTCTACTGCCCTCTGCTGTACATAATTGCCATAATTGCCAAATTTCTCCCACTGCTTCACACCACCACCACCAGCATTAGCACCACCACCACTCAATTATAGCTCCTGGAAATGCACAGTGACTCGGCGATCTGTACCCTCCGTATGCATAACCAACAAGCGTGAAATTTAGAAAACAATAATTATTATACAAAACTAACGAGACTCGGCTCGGCTTACAAAGAAACCACCTAAGCCAGACAAATATGTTACAATGGGGAGCGGAGTCGGATGACAAGGCAGCGCTGACAGCTGCTGTGTCTTTATTCTTGATTTAATTTCACAGTGCAATTCTAAATCGGGGAGCCCTCCAACAAAAATAAGACTTTTGGCGGTATGGGTCTCTGTGGACGACGTTAAACTTGTGGAATTGAATAAAGAAAATAGTAGCAAAGGGACGGAAACTCAAGATCCCACATACCCAATGAGACGGGAACATCCTGTACCGAATATCTCGCTTCTTGCAGAAATCAGAGGTCTAAAGGGGAAGACAATATAAATTTTCAATTTAAATTCTGTCTATCAAAGAAATGGGAATGAAGTGGTGCAGCAATACTTTGGGGACATGAATCAGGAAAACACAGACTCTCAAAACATGACAACAACAAAAAAGGAATGTCTCCAAATAGAATACATTTGTCATTCTGTAAATAGAACGGTGGAACACGAAGAACTGCACGCGTTTTGGAAGCATGATGACGAGCCTAATTAGAATTAATCAGCAGAGTTAATCGGTGGTATACACCTTTTAAATATTATTTTAGGGATGGAACGCATTACAACCTTGAATGGCTCGTAAAAATTAAACCAAGGCAGTTTGATCCCTTATCTACACTGCCTGACCTGTGTAGGAACAATTCTTAACCCCTACCAGCTCCTCAGCAACCTGTTGCATTAAAAAGTGTCTGCCAAACTTACAGAGACTTAGGCCTCTGTGAGTTTAAGGTTTTGCTTTGCCAACACAACAACCAAGAAGCCTTGGGCAGGAGCTCATTAAAGGCTGTGATGAATAGTGGAGCATGCAGTCTGACACCTAGACACAGCAGAGGACGGGCTTCCCTTGGTTGAGACCCCCACTCTGGACGTCCAGCATGACGGATCACTACAGCTCACAGCGCCTCTTCTTATCTCCCGTGTGCATCAAGGACCCCGAACATGGCTTGTTCTCGGTTGTTCTGTCGTGCACCTCAATAGAAGTTGGTAATTGGAGAGTAAAAAAAAAAACCTCCCTCTCTCTCTCTCTCTCTCCCTCTGATGACTGTATAAGGACAATAAAGGCTTACCTTATCTTATCTTATCTTATCTTATCTCTATATATATATATTTTTTTTTACTCTGTATAGGTATTAATATCATATATATATATTAATAATATGTACGTACGTATATATTATTCTTTCTTTAATCATCTCGACATTTAACTAAACAAAATACATTTATAACCATATAGCGAGAATGGTTAAAAAGCAATTTGATCAAAGACTGAACTCCACCCAGTTACTAAGCAGGAGACTTTCAGAATTCCAGAAGCTCAATAGAAGTGTTCTGCCCACTCTAACCGCCTGGGCATCTCTGTAGGGAGACAGCGTCCTGGGGCTGTGTGGGTGGCGCAGGTGGGAGGGGTTTTCATAGTAAGATTAGAAGTAATCAACAGAGTGGTAAGGGCTGGCCATCATTATTCATTTGTAGACCATATCAGTTATAGGAAGTGTGTTATTAATAACATGGTAACATTGACTGCATTAACATTCGTTCATGCAGTAAATAAACAATAACTATCATTAACTGGCAATTAATTAACAGTTAACTGAGGGTCTAGTTATCATTTGCTAATGGTGTTCATGTTTACTAATGGTGCTTTATGTTAACTAAGGGTATATTAACAAAGATATTAATTTATACATTCTTTAGTAGGGTAAGGTTATGGTTAAAGTAAACCCTACCCCACTACCCCTAAACCTAACTGTAACCCTTATCCTTACCCTAACTCCTCTGCTTATTCTATAAAATAATGATCAATACTGAATAAACTAATGTCAATTAATGGTTCATAATTGTACTGATCGATAATTGAATCATCGATCAGCATTGACTACAGATGTGTCCAGGTCATTTAAACTCTGAGCCAGTTAAATAAATAATAAAAGAAAGAAAAAAAACGATATTTATATATATTCCCAGGTGTTATCAGATTTAGTGATGCATGCCAGTGCGTACAGATTGAATGAAGAAGAGGTAGACTGGACTAGAAAAGGACTCGGGCGGAGCAGAAGAGAATGAAAGACAGAATGAGAGGGGCGGGGGGGGCAGCCTCTACATTAAATAAACCCAGTCTAGTCGGTACCAGGGTAATGGCTTCTCAACCCCCAGTTAAATGTAATACTGATTCCATGTCAGGGCTGTTTTTGTCAGATAGATCTCTCGGTGGTGGCGGGTGGTTTGTGGTTGAAGGCTGAACTCTATTGCCAATGCAATGTGCCTCCCTCCCACCCCCCCCCCCCCCACCCCCCCCCCACTCCCAATGCCCAAAGCTGCCCACACGTATCCTCTCCAGCCTCTCTCGCGTTGTCGGATGTCCAGGGGGGTGGGGTGGGGGGAGGGGGGGAGGCAATCTCTCTCGTTTGAAGATATAGAACTGTGTGGACGGATGGATAAAAAAGATGGGCGAGTCGGAGGGAAGGAGCAGAGGATTGAGAATTAGTACTTGACGACACACTGAGGTCATGCTGTTTGCAAATGTCAACATGTTGAACACGCACATGAGGTATTGTGTAAGATGGGTCGCGGCTGAACACAGGGTGTTTGTTCCTTTCGTTGAGTGATTCTTATGTTGTCTGTGCATTACTTTTGGCTGATAAATGTTGATGTTTACACCATAACAGTGAGGTGCAACGTGCATGAAATGTGCACACACCTCTGATAAAGAATCAGCCTGTGAATGTAATGTCACAAATGAGTTGATGCAATATGGAATTAAGTGTAAAGATGTTTCTGTTACACTTGCTATTGAGGTTTATTGGGGTTTTCAGGTATTTACCAGCTCAGTTGATCTCCAATCTATGGAGGTATTTGCTCAGATACAATCGTATTCCTTTTCCTTCTAAAAATCGATATTCGTTCCAGATCATGCAATGTCTTATTTTGTTGGCTGCAAAAAACTGACGGTTTTTATGACAATGGATCAATCGTGAACTGTAATAAATGTGTTCAATTCATAGAGGGAAATGATTCCCATTTGTCCCCAGCTGGTCAATACCAGAGAGGTTCAGACAGCCGGGGATCACTCTCTCTAATGAAGGTGCTCTGCCTTGTTTACCCTGCAAAGGAAGATAGAGATGTCATCTCCTACTCCCTTAGTTCCCAGTCCCCTACACTTTCCAAGCCCTTCACACCGCCATGATTTCCACAACAACAACAACAACAAAAAATCACTGCGTTTCTCTTGGAAATATTCCGGGTTGATTTTCACAGATCACTTTGGCTCACTTTCCTTTTCTTTTGGCACGTTGCGTTGCCTCTCCATGGTCGGGCATGCTGGTAATAACTGCTGGGGTTCCCATCCCGCATCCCTCATCTCCTCGATCCTAGAGGATGTCTCAATCCAGACAAGAAGCCAAGCGAGTAACAGCAACCAACTCATCTGAAGAAACACTACAGAATCATAATAGCCTACTACCTGGCCCGACGGCAACTCTGAGATGATGCTCACTGCGTGGGGATTGATAAACAAGAGAACGAAGATGTTCTGATAGAGTTTGAGGACAAATGTGTAATCAATAACTGTTTAGGACCCCTAATTTGCCACATTATTCATGTTGACTACCTTGGTCCATGGTTATTGATCGACCGGCAATGTCATAGAAAATTTGGTACAAAAGTACCCCTCACCGCGTTGGAAAGAGATCAATCTCTTTGAATCTCCTTTAAGGTCTTCAAGACATTGGGTGTTTAGCCTTGTTGTTAACCACACAACTCATCTTCGGACACACCAATTTGAGGGTCACCTGAAGCCCTAAGACGTCATAGGAATCTGGATATTGATCGTTATTGATCCGTGTCCCTGACACTTTGTCTTTCACGACAATGCCACCCTCGCACAGATATCACTTGGAGAAGTGTGTTTACAAGGACGTTTAGTGAGATTGACAGAGGTGGGTCGGGAGAAATTCAATTTGCCTGCATTCGATCAAAAGCGTTTCTTCCACAACTTTTGGTTGAGGCCGGGCCATCACATGTGACCAATGAGGTGGAACGATGAGACGAGGGGGATGTGCGCCCTGCCCATCAACACCGCCCTATATCAATGAATGGATCCTATTAGTCGAGGGACATACAAATACACATACGCTGTCTATAGGTATCCATGTGCTCAACATACAGTGTCAACATACAGTTAATGTAGATTATTTGTTTGTGTTGACTCTGACTCGATCAGAGTTAGAGGCCGAAATTCACATTTTGGCCTAAATTCAAATTTGGACTAGGCCTAGATATGGTAATATTTGTAATTTGCTCATTATTTGATTTAGAAACTGAAACGACAGAAACGGAAATGTGTAACTTACTTAATTGCTCTGCTATCAATACAAATTGTACAACGCATTTTTGTTGGTGTGTGTGGAATACATTGTAAAAGCCTAGGTCTGACTGTTTGTAGACATGTACTGCTTTGTATGTGGAGTTTGTGAGCGGGCATTGTCCATTCTCTGACCTGCCAGGGTAACCTACAAAAACACAATGGTATGACCCTATGACCTGTGTTGTTCCCTTCATCTTTGGTTGTACACCAACTATATATTTGTTATGCACTCCTCCCCCCTCTCGTCCCTTTACAAGCTGTGTATCTTATTTCTCTCTACTTTGAAGGTGTATGGGCTGCTGTGTCTCCCCCATGCTATTCAACACCTACTCAAATCTTGTCTAGACAAGTGTCAGACTGAGACTTGATCCGTGTCAAAGCATGAGAATATTCCACCTTCTTCCTCATATTTTTTTAAGGAGTGTTGGACTGTTGGAGTTGGAACAAAAATCGGTGATGTCATACAAGCTTTTTTTGTATGACAAACATGATTCCAAGTAATTCAGTCTTTTGGTTAGGCAATGCAACCATTGTAAATAGCCATGTTATAATAAATTAAGAAATAAAAATTGTAATTGATTAATTGCAATGTTTGTCTTGGCAATAGTGGCATTATGGTACAAATGCATACAGGAAGTTGATTTGGAAATCTATTTATGTTTGAACTTTATCTTTTTTCAAATAATAACTATACCATACATTTATAAGCAAGTCAAACAAAAAAAAGTTTCATTTATAGGTGTTCAGCACACACACAGCCGCACCAACGTGCATGCACACACACCTGCGCTATGCTACCGATACAACACACACCCTGCCACATTTCTCCGTCATTTGAGTAAGACCTTTTCCATCTGTCATAAAGAATGACAACGTTGGACCTTGCCATTGGTAGTACCATCACCCTGACATTGCATCAGGGTTGATAATGAGGACGCGATACTCAGATGTGTCCATAGGTGGCACTGCGTCTACGGTCAAGGAAGAGACTAAATCAATTTGATTCATGCTATTTCGAAAATATTAAGCCCAGACTTTCCCTATCCGAATATACCTAACGTGGGTGTGAGTCTTTACCTGAGATATTCTCCTTTCCAACATTTTATAAACTCAAACTTCTGTTCAACATCTCCCTTCACAGTGCTTGGTTTGCTGTGCTGACCTCTCGTCCCGGTGTGGCTTGTCCTCTGATCCATCCGTAACAGAAATACCCTCCCTCCCTCTTCGACAGAGATAAATAGGGGACTAGCAAGGGGTCAGGAAGCATTTGTTGGCCAGCACTCTGTGGGGGAGAACTCATAACAGAGGATTTGGCTGTCTGTATCACAACATCTCCAGGAAGTCCCGGAGGGTGGCCACCCTAAGAGACCCTGCATTATCATTCTGCTTCCCTCTCCTGTCTCCTCCTCATCACATACAGGCCCATCGGTGTCTTGTTTGACTTGAGCTATTTGCATTTTTCAGAGAAACAAAGCTACACACAAAACTAGCATATTGTGATATTTGGCAATCTTTCCCCATTTTCCTTTTAGCAATAATGGCCACTTAATAATGGTTCACTTTCTGAAAATTGTACAGCCTGTCTCATGTATCATGGTTGAAACAAAAGAGTGAGTCTCAAATGGTCAACGCCATCATGCACGTGTGAGTTTAAAGAATATCCAGACAGACAAAGTGCTCCACAAGTAGACCAGTGAGTCATGATAGGCTTTATACATCTTGCACGCAGAAAGTGTGAAAGCAAGGCCCTAATTCTGTTCCAGTTGAGAAGTTTAGGTTGATTTTGTAAAACATACAACCAAAGTCTTACCACTAGCAACACAACCCTAAAACACGTCGATACGCCTACGCCTCCCCATTCAACCTGAAATTAGAAACCTCACAGCATCTCGGGTATTTGTGTGAAATGTAACACTAAAAGAGAAGGGAAAAAGTCGTCGCAGTGTGTGGCGAGAGAGGACCCAGCTGGGAGCGGGCATGTGGTACCAACAACACATACGAATGCATGCAGGAGGTATCCGGGTTAAGACTCAGTGAGGCCAGGCGAGGAGGATTGTGTGACTGGCCTACAGTCGTAATTATTAAGAGACTACAACGCCACAGTCTGCCAGAGGCGCTCATTCCTATTCCTGTGTGTTGCGTCAGGCAGAACTGGCAACACGTAACACATGATTGACACAACAAGAAAGCTGCACGTAGTGAAGCCGAGGGCAAAACACTTCCTTCTCCACAAGTTGGTGGAAATGGAATAATGCTAAACACGTACGTAGCACACACTGCAAAAAATAAGAGATTGTTCATGTGATTACCTCTTCAGAAATAGCCAGTTCTTCTTAGGAATATCTAGATAGAAAATAAAGCAAAATAGATCCAAATCTCTTATTGTTTGAAAAACAATTTTCATGGTCCAGTAACTCGATGTGGGCCTAGGCAGTTTCAATCATTATCTAATGTTAAGCAAAGGTTGTCTATATGCAATTATATTTGTTTTCTCTCGAGATGAAATTCCGAGTTTACCCACTAAGGGGCCCTGTTGTTAAATGCTGGTATGATGTATGCAAAGTATGGCCGCTTTTGAACAAAACCGCAGCTGCTTTGCTGCTTTGTGTTTTAGGATTTAAACCTCGAGGATTTTGAATAAAAAACAAAGTAATCGAGTTCATATTATAATCAAGGTAATTTCAACTAAAGAACATCAGTATTCAGCCTAAATCCACAATTAGTCATTTCATGTTGTAGGAAAGATTATGTGATAGGCTACATCTATTTCGGGGAAGACATGGGGACATGTAGGTTTCTGTGATAGTGATATGTTTAGCGTGCACAATTGACAAGTAAAACACAAAACAAATGGTAGCAGCATGTATCAAAGAAGAAAAAGTTATCTTCTGCTTGTCACTGCAAAAGGTAGAGACAACCTGATGCTATACCATGGTCTCACGAGTCCACAGTGTGCTGAACACTACATGCTTTCCCCACAAATTCTGTTTAAACGCATTTAACTCCATTAACCTCTGTCTAATTCCTCTAATTTCCCTATCTTAACTTATACATTTCTCCATAAGTATTCTAAGCAGCCCTTTTCACCGCTCATTGTAACCAGCTCATTATGCATTTGCCGCATAACGAGGCGTTCAGATTGCGCCGGCGTTAACGCGTCCCCAACACAGTGTGTGGATCAGATTAGTATGTAGAATGTGCTTACCGGAATACAGGAAGCGTGCGGTTTATGCATGGCATCCACGCGCTCCGCTGACCTTTCTTGATTGAGTGTAATAGCATACAGAACGAACGCAAGAAGGTCAGGGGTAGAGAGCGTTTTAATATTATAATTGGCACTTCTCCCGGCTTTTGTGACAAGAGAATAACCACTTGCTCCCGTCGAAATCTGTGGGCAGTTTGCACATTCACAATATTGTGTCTTTTTTCAACAGGAGATGGCCTCTAACTAGCTGGGTGATCCTGGAAGCAAAGCACTGAACTGATTCCTCCGGTCGATAATGCATTGCGTCTTCTACACTCTCATAGTTTTAAACGGTGTGTGTGACTCATGTCAGATAATATATTTCTCACGATTTTAAAACATTTTGACAACCCTGACTCCATACCAAAACGCCAACTTGCTATCTGGGTTAAAGCGAAGCAAATACTGCCAACCCTTGTCTTATTGGGAGAGGTGTTATGTGGATTGAATCAGCTGGTCGGCTGACGGAATGGATCTATCCTTCGTGCATCTGGGTGGATGCTCCCATTTGTGATATCACAGTCAGAGCTTTGGAGCAGCTTGTTATCACGAATACACCTCAAAAAAGAACCTCCTTAAGAAAAAAAACCTTAGCTATTTCACTCACAGGGGTGAGGGAGATTAGCCATTACCAGCCTTTTTTTTAAATCTAGCCACTGCAGAATCACAGAGTAGGAAACCTCCAGCCCACCAGGTGGTACATTACAGTTTTGCATCGAGGGTTGGACATTCCTAATTGTGACGTCACGGGTGGACACGCCCACTAGTGATGTCACAAGTAAACAGTTTTTGTACAATCACCAATTCCACCAAACACACTTTAAAATAAATCCTCATATAGTTATTGTCACAGAGCCCCTTGAAAAGCAATAACAATGACAGCAAGATAAAAAATGCCCAGACATGTTTAAAAAAGCAAAAACAAAAGCAGCAGTTCAGAAACCATTTCTTTTTAATGTCTGCTCCATGGTATCTGCAGACCATTACAAAAGTTATTACATTTTCCTTACTTGACTCTTTCAAACATAATGTCTCTCTTCAACATATATCAGAGACCATGGCAGCAAATTCGATTTGCATGTATTTAGAGGCTCGAAAGAGTTTTGACAGCCTTATATTTAAACTTCTATGGAGACCGCGGCCGAATTACCACTGCCATTTGCTCTGTGAGTATCTCTACCAGATTGGAAATTAAGTATGTGTTGAACCAAAATACGATTAAATTACAACGCTAGCGCAAAGAGATTACTTTCTCGTTGAATACACAAAATGCTCCCCGTGGCAGTTTGTCTCTAAAATAAGACCCATTATAATAATAGGAACACTAAGCTGAATAATTAGCTCCACTGTTGTATAACAACAAATAACTGAATGGTATATTTATTTTGTGCTCTGGAAATAACAGAGCTTTCTAATTAACGATACTGGCAGAAAAAAAATGACACAATTAGGAAACATCATGTGATGATTCAGGAATAATTACTGAATGAATACAAAGATGTGTATTGTTGCTCTGTAATAACTGACATGGTGATCATAGCAAAGCAACTGTGATCAGATTGGGTTTGACTTTAAAAGTAGGACAAATAAAGGTGCAGCCAATAACTAACAATTATGGACCTCTTTTGGTTAAGGTTAATGGCAGTGTAAGTAATAGTATGGACATAACTACAACATAAAACCTGCCTAATGTTAGAATGACAGGAACAGGAAGTAACTTTACCCTACTATTGAAAAACCATGAAAAGGGTCCATTATGAACTTTGAAAATGAATCCCCAACAAAATCCGCTATGTGAATCCATCTGGGCGAATTCAAGTCAGTTATCGGGTAACTTGTTGATAACTGATGCACGTATGACATCATATAGATAATCTGTAAATATTATAGATTACTATATAGATGAATCGATTATTTTTCCTGTTTTTGCTGCAATGTTGATTCAAACTCCATCTGAACTGGGTTCTCTCTACCGAAAAGAAAACTAAGAAGAAGGTTTGAAAAGCACTGCATGCTGACAGTATGACAGCGGCCCCACCGGCGCTCTTGGATGGGTGTATTTATTCCGCAGACGGGACAAAAATAATAAAAATAAAATTTGCTTTTAATAATAATAAAAGCAAATAAAAAAACACATTGTGTAACAAATATTCCCTCTGTAAGCAAGAGTCCAATCCCAAAGCCAAGCCAGCTCTTGCCCATGATTAAAGCGCTCAAGTTGGCTCTGGGTAATGCGTTGATGACATTGACCATCCCTGCCAACCCCCCACGGGACAGCTTGCTTTGACCAACCGTCGAGTGTCTGTGTGTGTGGGGGTGGGGGGGGGTAGAGAAACAAATCTCATCGCGGAGAGAGTTCTCCCCCGCTACCCCCAGCAGTCCAATAAATCATTCTTTAATCAGAGCTCTCGGAGTGGCCAGGTTAAACACCAAGACCCTCCCCAGACCCCCATGCCCCCATTAACACCACTGAATCGAGGACCGTTCTCCTGTCTCCTGCACTAAAGAAACTAAATATATATATTCAACAACACCATACAGATACATGCACTTTTTTGTGGTTCCTTTTCCTTCCATCTGCTGTCATCCTGCTGGCTCCTCGATGTGTTTTCTTTCATGTCTTCCCTTCCAGCTCTTGGGAGTTGAAGTTGTTTCTGTGTAGAAGGAGAAAGAAAGCCAAATAATACTATATGTGCCCGAAATGTTTCTTGACTTTGATCGTTCTCTTTTGTTTCAGCTGGACTGTCAGCTGTAAACCTACAGCAGCACGCATTTGATATGGCTATACGCATACTAGGATACGCTGTGGACAATAAGGCGTTGTTATACTGTATCCGGCAAAAAAGACGGTGTTTTAGGTGGATTAAATACCCCCCCCTCCCTGGAGGAAAGAATGAAATCTGAACTCCACCTTGGATCCAAACCTCCACCCTGGAGTTTCATTCCCTCCATGGTCAGCTGAGAAAAAATATTCAGTTTCATCTTCATCTTCCACCACCTTCCCCTCCCTTTCTCGAAGATTCACACTCTTCAGTCGATTTCCAAACATACACCTAGCAAAGTCTTTTTCAGACTTCTCGAACAGAAATATACAGCAGCCTGCCTTGCTGTTTTCTTAGACAGACTCACACGCCACTCCATCACTGAAGTTGCCAGAATAAATTTCACACAGCCTTTATCACCTCCTATCATCATCAAATGCTACAGACTGAGACAGGATGGTTTGACCTGTAACCCAAATGAATTATAAGTATGAATAAACAGATCATTGCTGCACTCAGAACGTACATATTTTTACTGCAGAGTTTCACTGATATTGCGTTTGGTTTCTAAGCTTAGATGTTTGTTATTTTGTTATTAAGATGTGGCTATGCCCTGCAAATGTATTCCCTTACTTATTGATGAAAATAACCTTATTTAAGATACATAATTTATTGGTTGATTACATCAACATTCCTGTTTCCTATTGCTAATACAAACAAATATGCTTAGGGTTATGAGTGTTGAAACTCCCCCTGGAAGCTGCCTGCTTCAGGGGTTGAAAGCCAGACTCAGATTCAGCACCTCACTGGGCTGATCCATGTAGCCGTGTAGAATAAGTGCATGTATCCGCGTGTGCAAAATGTCGGGCAGACGTTAATTGGTCCCCTGGGCAGTGGTAGGCAGGCTATTTGAACTTAGATCTGCTAACTATGCAAACCAAGTCCTCCAGACAGCATGACCCTACAAACTCTTTTTTTTTTTTGTTACTCTTTTATAGATTGACTTTGCTCTCGAAAGATGGCTTTTTAACATCAAATTATGTTTTTTGACATGTCACCCGGAGGCGATTTTAGACACTATGAAGTGCTGAAGCATCACTGTCTCTAACCTCAGTCCCCCTGTAATTAATGTTTCTAAAATGAACTTAACCACGTTCAGGTTAGCTTCATCCAATCTGTAAGGGGGCCTGATCGTTTGAATTGTGTTGTGTCTGGTAGGAGTCAAGGCTTTTGCTTATCAACAAGCGCATTTAAATTCAAGGCTGATCCACCCGGAACAGACCAACAACCTCCGATATTTGTCACTTTCCACGCAACCGGCGTGGGAACCTGCGAGACGCCTCCCCCACCACAGATGAGTATTTTTCCGAGGATATCTGTATTCACTGACAATGAGGCCGATTTGCATGTGAGGGTAAAGCAAGGACAAAAACAACTCTCTCGCCAAGCCTCACCGCTGCTATGAGATGTCACTCATTCAGTTTAGACTCTTCTGCTCCCTGCTGTCACCATGGTTTCACAGTGTGAGCTGCCAGGCTGTAGGAATGAATCGATCTCTATTGCGTCACGCGGGAGACCAAAGAGCCTGGAGTCCTCCTGGAACTACGGTGACCTTGAGAACTTGGAAGTGTTCCGCTCTCCAAGCATCCCATCATGTCATCACATCAGGGGAATGACTGTATCATTAGGAGGGAAGTTCGGCTCGCTAAACTTAAGTCAGCTCTTCCAGCAGTTTGCATTTCGGCTTGAGTCGGTCAGCATGATCAGTAGTTAATAAGTCATTGGGACTTTCACACTGTGGTGAGCCAAGGGGCTGAGGGCTAACAGAGGATTAAGGCCTGTCTTAAACTCTGTATTTTCATTGTAAAATGAAACTTCTATTTCATTGTCGCCTTGCATCGTTGACCCTGTATATGTGTCTTTGATTGTGTGTGTGTGTGTGTGTGTGTGTGTGTGTGTAATACTTGTATAGTTGACTCCACCATATATTTATGTGATTTGAAATTCCCTTTGGATAAAAGTGTCTGCTAAATGCCCTAAATGTATGAGATTATTCATGCAATGTCTAGAAATACAATACCATACCACGGCTGTAGTTATGAATAGGCTTCTTTCAATCATTTTGGCAGACCGGTTCCCAGATTGGCACCAGTTCTGCAAAATGGTGCTAATTAGTGGTAAGGGAAGCAGAACCATCACAACAGAATTTGAGGTCAGCAGTCTTGTATAAGGAAACACTTTCAAGCCATTTTTCCACATTTCAAAAACTTGTACAGCCATTATTGTGGAGGACAGAAATTGCACTTCACCCCCTATCGTGGCCATTGTATGAGCTCCTGCAAATCCACATCAAAAGCAGCTCGCCCTCGATGAAACGCTGAGGCAACGTTTCAGACTCCAGTGTTGGGACAGCGGGGTCTCACCCTTTCCTTCTCTCTTTCTTTTCTTAAGATGATGTGTCTCCTCGATCCAACTCCAGCTCCCCCTTTTTTTTTAAGCTTGTCATCTTCTTCAAATAAGTGTTCGCCTTCACCAAGTGTAGGAGAAGAGCAGACCTATCAAAAGTAAGTCCGCTGTTCACAGACTTCGTTCTGACGCTCTGTGTTACTCGATATGAGAGCCATGCACTAGTGCATACCTGTCTTAGTTATTGCAGTGATAAGAATGAACAGTTAATTACCTTAATTTCAACATTATTTAATAGGGGTTAGGGTTAACCCTACCCCACTTACCCTAACCCTTTTCCCTAACCCCTTATGCTTTATAAAAATGTCATAACGGCATTAACTTACGTTGATTCATGGTTAATTAGCGTAACTCTTAATGTAAAGGGTTACCATATTTAGTGAGAGGCACCTTTTAACCAATGCAAATATAGCAAATATATACAGTATATTGAATTTAGATGTATTGCTTCAGGATACCTCCAGGTAGTCTGTGGAAATCGGGGATCGAACCCATGTCCTTTTAGCTTGGAGTCGGAACGCCATAACACCCGGTTAATGATCCTGTCCGCAGCTATTTGATAAGGGGTATACTGTGGTATGCTGTATTTCCTTTAGAATGGATCACACCCTAACGTTATGTATTAGTATGGAAGTCCACTCCACGCTCCACCACACATGAGAATTTTCTGACCTTAAAATCATCTTTAACAAGACCCAAAGGAGCTGATTAGAACCAACAGGAACACAAAACCGTGTTCCGCTAGTTGTTACGTGTTTTTTGTGTTATTGTGTTTGGTTGCGGTTGCACGATACACAGGAAAACTCAAGGGTGAACCGGATTGTGATGTGAATGGCAATGACAATTAAAGGCTATATAGACTGCGCCAGGCCTTGAATAGCAAACACAGGAACAACGGTTAACATGTGAAGTCTGTCCAGACGGTGTGTGAAGTCAGGCTTTGACACTATTTAGCAGCAGGTATAAATTAAGGGACTTTACTTGTAGCTAAAACATTTCCTTATACTGATGTCATTCACATCAGTATAAATTGTGAAATCAGCCGTTCGGTTTAATGCCTTTTCCCCTTTTGAACACGTTCAGACGGGTGTAATTTAACAGCATCCTCAGTTACGTTACGTTAAAACCTATTATAAAATTAATATTTATTTCGGATCCTAAGTGCTGCTAGTAGAAAGGCTATTACTAGAAGGTGGTTAAAACCAGGAAAACCTACTGTGGAGGAATGGATTGACATTATCCATGATATTTTTAAGATGGAAAGGATTACTTTTGCTTTGAGACTGCAACAGGGAACTTTTTTGAAAAGATGAAAAAATTGGATAACGTTTATCACACAAATATGACCATTATTTGTCTAAAGTAGATTGTTGTGTCCTTTTTGTTCTCCCTCTTATTTTCCCTTTTTGTGACACTGAGGTTTACCCCAACATGTTTGTTTATTTAGTTCTTGATCTTATTTAACTATATTTAAAACATCCTTATGTGGATAAAATACAGCATGTATGAGGTCCTAATGGGTCCCTGCTCACTTTTGTACTGCTTACTGTGATACTTTTCTGTGGGCTATTTACATCTAAGACGGCTTAGTGAGAAGTATGATATGTATTATTATTGACTATAATGTATGGACCTGGAAAATCTTAATAAAAAAGAATTGCAAAATTTTTTATAAATTATAAAATGAGTAATGGTACATATACAGGGTCTGGGATCCTGGTTAACGGGTAGAAAAAAAAAACGGACAAGAAAATATAGCGGGTGGATTAAGTCGATTTTTGGCATATAAATACATACAGATTTGAATCGAGATCTCCAAGGAAGAATACAATGTGCCTAAAGGAGGGTTAGCGTTCTGTGGAAAATGCATGTTGTCAGAGCTAAAGCATAAAGACACATCACCTGGACAACACACAAGGACAGGGAGGCTGCGCCACCAGGAAATGAAAAAGCAATATGCCCTGATGAAACTTTTACCCCCCCCCCCCCCCCCCCCCCCCCCCCCCCCCCACTGACACCAGCCCCCACCTACATTCTGACAAGGCTACTTTTAAAGGTAGCCAAAGGATTCTGCTTTCTAAACCAAAATGTGTCTCGTCAGCTAGTAAATATACAGTGGTGGCGGCAGTCATTTCATGGGATTTATTGTTAAGCATTTATATATTTTCTTGATCGGCTTATTCCTCTTTAGCGGTGGGAACGAGAGAAGCCTATCCCGGCCGACAGTGTGTGGACATAAGTCAATCAGCATAAGCCACATGCCTGAATTTGACATGAATCCCTCACAATGTCACACAGCTTTCACACCCCATGGGCTATTTTTGGTTTTTAATAAGACTGAGGTTCCCAACTTCTGGTTTCAAAACATCTCCACAAACACGTAGGTTATAGGCTAATGGGAGACTTTACATTGCCCATAGTGTGTGAACCTGTCTGAGGGTGTGTTGGTTTGAGAAACAATGGCATGAACTGGATATCCAAGATGTCTGCTGCATGATGTGTGCCCATTAGGGAAAGGTCGGTAGCACTTTAGAACAACGGCCACTTTGAGGCTTTAATAAAGCAGTAGTAAATAATGAACTCCTAATTGTTAAAGCATTGTTCATAGATGAATACTTATTAGTAAGCATTTCATAATCAGGTACATTTTTAATAGGATAATATTGGTTCATGAGATCATTTAAAGTTAATAATTTACCAACTATTTATAATGTGTCCATAATGTTTTATATACCTGTCCTGAACTCAAATTCAGGACAGGTAGCTAGAAAGAAAGTATTTTGTGTGAGCTTATCTAATGTGAGGACTACTTATGCCCTACTAAGCATTTATAAATTACATTTAAAAGCTGGAAATGCCCAAGTTCCATGGCAGCAGTACTAAGTAATAGCTTAAGCAAAGTCGCTTCAAAGTTGCAGTTATTCTAAAGTGCTACCGATGGGTCTATTCTGGGCCAGCTTTTATACTTTTATAATGCATATGAAAGGTTTATGATGGGGGGGCTTTGAATTAGCTAGCATGTAATCTCGGATCCAGAAGTCTAACTATTCTATAGCAGAGCTCCTGGTGGAAGAGTGCTGAGAGCAAGGGGGGGAAACCAGGAACTGCAAAGGGCAGTGTTACATCTTGTTTTCTGTTTCCTTACGGAGATATTCTACTGAAGAAAAAATATATATTTATTGCGAGTGAATCTGGCTTTCAGAAGTGGATTTTAATGGGTGAATTTCTGCAATGGCCAGTATACACAGTTTTGATTTGAAACCTTTACGGACACTTTATTAGTGTTCGATTAGTTTGTGTTCACCATTACAAGCTTACAGATCCCCGCCTCCAGCCACATGATTGGTCAAAAGAAATATGATGCAAAAGAAAAGTGAAACGCCCCTTTCAATAAGATTTGAGCTAATCTTCCATCAGACTTAGATATTAATCTAAAGACTGATTTATGAGACTGATATGTCTTGGTTTTTAATTGTATTTTAGTCTGAACTGATACACTGAATAAACGTTACTAATTTTGACAGATCGTCTCATTTGCTTAAAATATAGTTGTGAATACCCTAAAAAACTAAAGATTATCCCACATGGATATTTTCCTTGTGAATGCATTTCCTCACATAAATTGCAATGATACATAATTTCTTCAACCCTACACCAGTAAGCCGAATTATTGCCTCGGCAATGGAAATGATTGTTTCCTGTTTTTGTCGTTCGAGCATCTAGGGACCCCCTGTTATTCTTCTCCAGATTTTGGATTCTCCACCCCATGTGACACTGGTGCAGGCATAGCCAATGAATGATTGAAGCTCTCCACCACCACTACCACCACCACCACCTCCTCCACCTCCACCATTCCTCATCCCTCACTTCTTCGTTTTTTTCCCCCCATACTTGTACAAGATGCAAGCGCTATCTCCTACAGGCAGACGCTGGCAGCCTGTGGCGTGTTGCTGCAGCGCGGCTAAAATACTGCAGGCTCCAGAATCCTGCTCGCTGTGACAAGACAAACTGGGCAGAAATTTAGAAAAAACACACATCACGATTTTTACGCCAATCAATTTGCCGTAATTAAACTAAATTCAGGCCCTTATCATATCACTGCCTGGTGGACGAAGCGCTTCTGTATCGTTCTTTTTTAAATGATAAAATAATCCTGTGGTGTCGTATGTAGCGTACTCTTCCTTTCCATATGATCCGTTTCATCGTTTCATCCAAATGCAATAAATCTGTGAGTGTGCAGTATTATAGCATTCTTCACCATATTTCTGCAGATATCATCAGATAACTTTGACATCGATTCCATGTGGTTTTCGCTGCGGCCACTGCGATGCAATTATATACAGGCAACCATTTCCAGGAGCCTTATTCCGATCAGTGTGATAATTGAGACTACATTTCTGAGGAAGAAAAGCCTCACATGGGCGCGTAAGTGAGCAAATGGGTTCTGGATGTGTAGTGGTGACTGAGAGGGATCAAAACATGAATAATTTATATGAACCAGACTAAGAGTGCTCTAAAATGTCTTCCTCACACTTTAATAATGGATTTGGGTTAGCGCTGTGCTGATCCGTAAAGGAATATCTACATTGGGTATCGGTGGTGATACAAGCTCATGCTGCATTATTCAATCTGTATAACAACACTAGCCCCGGAAATGCTTTCTGCAGTGAAATCTGATTTTCCAAGTTATTTTTGTTTTTGTTTATAACTGTGGATTGAGTAGGTTCCTTCATTTCCAAGTAGTTTCATTATATTATCTAGATTGTATTTCTGTTGTTAACATGGGGAGCAGAATGGTTTCATTGCCAGTGTGTTTCGGGTTTAACCTCTAACAGGGATACTGCAATCAACGAACCTGCTCCTGAATGACCTGATGTCTGAATTAACAGTACTTAAGCTTTGGATAAAAAAATATCTAGGTTTTAATAAGCTTGGTCAGGAGTTAGGACACAGTGGAGACATTTCTCTCACTGCTTGTTTTGCAATCTGCTGATCTCATCTTTGAACGTCCGCGTGAACGATGTAAGAAAGGTGCTGACCACACACATCGACACACACACACACACACACACACACACACACACACACACACACACACACACACACACACACACACCATGCATTAAAGTTAACAGGAAAACACAACTTCATTGATATGCTCGGCAGAGGACCAGCCTGGTGGTATTTCCGAGCTTATGTCTTCCCATATCCCCCATCACCCCTCCCTTTTGTGGCAGAAACAAAAGAAATCGATACATCAAAAAAGTTTTGATTTGAACAACGCTGCTAAAATGTCAGCAGCAATTAGCTGACACTGTGGCTTCAGGGAGAAAGGTAGCCTGCTGTTCCCTGGCCTTTCGTCATTCACTCCCACCACTGTTTTTCTTAAGCAGCTCTGCAGATACATCAGAACGCGATGATGATGCCTCTTGTTTTGAGAATCCGCTTCCAGCTCAATTTTCTATCAATTTAAAAGATTCAAGATTGGATGTATAAGGATTTCATTCACCTTCATTCTTTACGTTGCACATAATGAAAGCTATACTGTGTCAGCTATTACAAATGATTACCATATTTATTTCCTATTGTTTTCAATAAATCATAATTTCAGTGTGTGTGTGTGTGTGTGTGTGTGTGTGTGTGTGTGTGTGTGTGTGTGTGTGTGTGTGTGTGTGTGTGTGTGTGTGTGTGTGTGTGTTTGGGTTGAAGGGTTGCAACGCAGGAGGCTTTGGCTCTGGTATGACTGGTAAATGTCCAAAACATTATTCACACTGCATAGGTTATGGAAAGCAGCTCATGGTATTTTAATGGATCTGGCTTTAGTGCATATTTTTTTGGACTGCATATCGCTCTGCTACAGACACTGTGGAGGAATCTGGTCGGTTCAGATTCACCTTCTTATTGTTTCCACTAAACAACACAGGAAATAAATACCTCTATGAATGCCATTATATTAAACCTCTGATATATGAGTCATAATAGTACCACATCATCATGTTATCGTGGTATGGATCAAAATATGTTCCCTTTGGTCTATTTTGAATTTGTTCTGATGGCCAGAATCAGAAGGAAGACCTTTCAGCACCATGGACAGTTCCTCATGCGTTGCCAGTCTGCTTTATTTCCGTTCTCACAGGACACAGGACAACTTGTCAACTGTATCCGACCTGATCATGACTAAATTATCCTTTCATTGGATCATTGAGTCAGGAATTAAATGGCTTGGCCTTTTCTTCATTCATATGAGGAAACTTACATGAACGACCCAATAAGCCCAACTTTATGTTCTGATATGGATGAGATTGGTTTATTAGCAGGAAATAAATGTAGGGTATGCAGGGTAATATAAACCCTTTGGAACATTCACAATCACTACGATCGAAGGCTATAGCGTGAGGAGAAGAAGTAATTTTCTCAGAGGTTACCGCTTGAACGAATCCAATAATAAATGGCAGAGAGATTTGTAATTGGGGAGCAAAGTTTAGAATTTATGCAATGTAAAAGCGAACTAAAAGCACACACACATGCACACACACATGCACACACACAACTCCAGGAATACACACATACACACACATGCACTCTCACACACACACACACACGCACACACAGATGCACAGAGGAATGCACATGCATACACTTACACACACACAAGCACACACACACACATACACACAAACACACAAACAAACATAGCTTTCACAGTATGGTTTCCAAATGAAACTACCAAATAGAGCGTTTGAAATTATGCATTCCAAATTTGACATTTCATTGTCTCAATAGCACTTGTGCACGTTGCAAGAGAACACTTTATTGACCTCTTTAAAGCATTAAGGAATCTGAGGCTGTGGTAGAACTCCAGGCCACTAAAAATGACTAACTGGACTTCAACAGGTCACTCTGAATTCCCAATAAGTCTCAAGGGGAGCAAAAACAACATTAAAGGAGCTGTAAAACTAGTTTATTTCCCGAGGAACAAAAGTCTTCAGGGACATTGTTAACAACACTTTTAATTTCCCTCCCACAACCAGTTTTATACAGGATTATAAAAAGTCCTTGAATATAACAATAAAAAAGAAAAGAGAGTGAGATCTCCTGTTAAATGTGTGGACGGCTGTCTGATGTAGGGCCTTAAGAAGCTGTTTATTCAAACACGCCACGTCGAATTAACCACATTGAAAGTAGACTTTGTATGGCGGTTAGGTATAACTACAGTTCTATCTATAACTATCAATCGTAAAACCCATTGGCCCACCCTGTGATAAAACTTAAATGTTCAGCCCCCCGTGTAAACTGTATGTCCCCGTCTAGTTGGGCCATTCAGTGAAGAGCTATTAAACTGCATCAGGCATGGATTACTAATGAGAGGGTACTGGAAACTGATTCAGCACCACGGTAATGAGTCACAAGCACTGGACATGTGTGATCTAAATAAGGTGGCACAATTCAACCACCCATCAAGGTGGACTCAACCTACAAACGTTTCTCTTTACTTAAAAAACAACAACAGAAAACAGTTTATGTTCCTTTAAAAAAAAAAAGCGTAAACGAACGAAGAATTATCATCATATAAATGACGTCAGAGGGTGTTTAATTAGGAAACAGGTTTTCCACCTTAAACTGTATTTCTCGCTACCTTACAGGCTAAACGGGGCACCGCGGGGGCAGGGAATCAACGTGTGTTTTAAAGGAGACGAAGGGAAGTGGAGTCATCGAGAGAGTGACGACGAGAGAGAGAGTTTGGAGCATGGGTTGTGGATGTGCACTTTGACGGACAGTCCGCACTCGCTGGAAGACTCCTCTTCCAACCCTGCTCAGAGCGCCAGGCGTTAGGTTCAGTGTGTGTGTGAGTGTAAGGAATGAAAGATGGGCGTTCAATCGCTTAAGGGATTGTACGTTCAATTCAACCAGACGTTCTTGTCTTTTTATTCAAATAAACTTTGTTGTGCTTTTGGCAGCCTATCTCCGGGAATGTGCACAAAGTTTGTATTGAATATGGGACTTCTGCTCAGTTGATGCGGGCGAGGTGCAAAACATTATTCTCTGGTGCGTCTCCAACGGACTTGGAAAGATATATATTTATATATATAGAAAGGCATCTGCTGGACTCCAAAAGACGGACGATTCTAATGGAAAACCATGCATTATTTCAACCCATGGAGACATGGCACATAGGTTTATCTCAAGTCGCAGCGTGCCATCGGGTGGTCGACTCAACGCCAGATTTGCCTTCATATGCACTATTGCCTTATCCTTCACCTATGTGTGTTACAGCGTCATTTTTTTCTGCTCCAGCACAATCATGACCAAACAGGGTTCCTCCGACGAGAAGGGCTGTCCGCTGCCTCCGCCCGGGCAGAACGGTCCCACAGAGGGGAAAGTTTCCGGGAGATTAAACGGCTGCACTTTACTCACTCCGAATGTCAGGTTCGCCCGGCGGGAAGAGGCTCGAGCGCCGGGACCGGGTCAACCTCGCGACCGAAGTAAACACGTCGCCTCGTGCTGTGGCAACCTCTCGCGGAGCGCTCCCGCCACCGAGTACACTTTGAACAACCTCACCGTTTCCCAGAAATACGGGAACAAGAAGCTCCCCAACGCGCTGATCGTCGGGGTGAAGAAGGGGGGCACGCGGGCTGTGCTGGAATTTATCCGGATTCATCCGGATGTGCGCGCGCTCGGAACAGAGCCTCACTTTTTTGACAGACACTATGACAGGGGACTGGACTGGTACAGGTGAGAGCTGCTGCTGGGAATGTCTTGGATGTTGGGGCTTTGTGTGTGTTATATTTATTTATTGATTATTTTATTTCCCCTGGTACTAAGTCCCTGAGCGAGGAAATGTTCCCACGGGAATCTTCACATCACAGGGATGTTTTTTTTTATAACGGTTTACATTAAAAGTTTAAAGGACGTCTATGCAAAATAAATAATGCAGTTTCATTATTATTTTGTTAAACCTAAAGTGTGAGATCATTATGTGTACATGCTGATATTGGAGGGTGTGTGTAGGCCTGCTGCACGTAAAGAGCTTCAATAATATGTGTATAAGTATATAAATACTATAAATAATAGGCCTACTGCAACAGCATAAACGGAACCAGTCTCTGCTTCAATAAACTTACATTGGCGTCGGCCTTTAAACTTTAAAGGTGTACCATTCAGATGGCAGATGGCCCAAAATCCAAAATGTTTGCTGCACTGGGGTCTAAATGTTTGATATGCTATAAGCTTGGTGATTTTTATTCCTTGATTTATAAGACACCCACTTATGGATATAATAATACGTTAAAAGTACATAAAACAGACATTACCTGAAACTACGATTACTTTAGGAGCTACCTTTCAGTATTGCAATCTCAAAATCTTGATCGTGTTTGACACTCAAGTTGCGTCGTCATGTTTTCTTTCTCTCTCTCTCTCTCTCTCATCTCTCTCTCTCGCTGTGTATATACATATGTATA
>NC_136944.1:15738642-15793642 GCF_949987615.1 Pollachius pollachius
ACACACACACACACACACAACACACACACACACACACACACAAACAGACAGGCACACACACGCATACAGACAGGCACACACACAAACAGGCACACGAACATCCACAAAGACACAAACATGCACACACGCACATACACACACAGCACACACACACGCAGACACACACACACACACACACACACTGGCACATGCACAGGTACACACAGCCACACAAACAGCCTCAAACAACCACACACACAGGCACACTCAGCAACACAAATACCACACACAAACTCACACATACACACATACTGGTGCAGTGTTCCTCTTCATGTCTCCATGACAGTGAAGAAGTGGGCTCTATATGTATCCAATACTGTAGTCGAGCATATTAACATCACCATAAAAGCATTAATAAAAGGCATCGCACACACGTCATTCCGGCACGTCTTCATGTTCTACAGAAGCATAAAGTTCAAACACAAACGCATCACTATGCACCATCAAGACTTAAAAGGGCATTGCAGCGCTATTGATTTTTCCGGGAGTCAGACGCTCTTCCAGTAGATGCCTGATAAGTGTTGAAGTTGTGTGACAGGCCTGCAGCCCAGCGAAACACGTTCCCCGAGTCGGACCATTAATTGGCACGGAGAGACAGTCCTCTCCTCCTGCCATGCCATCATCACAGAGGTTGATGAGGACCGGTTCTTATTTAACACTAAAATAGCATGGCATAACTTTGCCATTAATGAGCACTCTTCATGCTATAATAATGTTTCTCTGTGGCATGTATTAGCAAAGATCTTCTTTAGCTTAAAAATAAGTAGAAGAGAAAAAAAGAGAAAGAAGTAAAAAACATAGCAGCCCAAGGCATACCGGTATGAATCATTAGCCTAATTAGCTTGCAGCATGAGGCGAAGCTGCTGGTACTTTTGCAAACTGTTCCAGCATCTATTTACCTGGTTTGTAGCATTTAAGGCGCATGCTACAACAGTTTCATAATGATGTGCTTGTATGCAGCTCGTTAAAGATGTAGTGAATTTTTTTTTTTACCTGCCTTGTTTATTTTGACAACTTTATTGTTGGCCAAATACAATATAAAAAGCACACCAAACAAGCAAACAAAGGAAAAAGATACTTGACTTAGTACAGACAATTGAGGCTATTTGAGATCCTACATTCATGCTCTAGCATTGTCTCTGCTTGGTTTTTTGCGCGTAATTGTGGTAGAGCGAGTCGATATAAACACACTAAAGAGGTGAAAAATAAAAGCAGCCTTTGTAGGTTCATAAAAAACACATAGGCTATTAGATTTAATGTTGTTATATATATTAGAAACAGTGTGCAGAAAGCTACTACCTTCTTCGGTATGCAGCTTAAATCTGAGCAGGTTTATTTCTTTCGATATTTTATTAGGTAAGAAGAAGAAATGTATCACAGCATAGGAGACATGATTCAATAAAATATATTACCTTTCTGGTACTATACTAATATATACTGGAATGTTTATGTCATGTTTTGGGATTATGTCAACTAAAGAAACCTACAGTAGTAGGCCTACAGCAGTATTAGGCAGTAACAGGCCTAATATTACCATGTGGCAGTGAGTTGAACTTCATTCACCAGATAACTTTTCCCAAAAATTTGAATTCAGCATTTACGATTTTGAGGGTGAAAACTCTGAAACACTTTGAAGATGTCAGCTTATGATTCCTGACTTCCAACACAAAATGTCTGCTTAAATAAGACAGAGTATGTGCCTGCCATTCTGAGTAAATATAAAGTTGATATTTATTGCTGCTTTCATCCAATAGACAGACAAGAATAACATAGATGATGCTTAGAGAAATGTGTCAATATACCCATTTATTCAGTAAACCTCCAATCACTGCGTCATTGAGGACATCTTCAAAACAAACAAACAGTAAACACAGTGGTAGGGTTAATATTATATGTTATAATAAAATAATTTCAGAAAAAACTGTTTCTAAAGAAGTGAGCAGCTCAGAAGCTTATCATACAGGACTGTTAAAGATACGCTGAACGTGGTACTCTTTCAGTGCATAGACTAAAGACATTCTCAAGTGTCTGGAGTGTGGCAACACTCCGCTGGATCAAAGTGTTCACGATCAAGATGAGCAATTATCCATCCCTTTTGTAGATGACATGAACAAGACATTGATATTGTAATGTCACAGATACTTAGCGTATTACAGAATCACAGATCTTAAGTAAACCGACATGTGAGCACATTTTGTGGATGATAGAGTAGTAGTGAGGAATAGGATATCCGTATAAATATGATATATATAAAAACGAAGGGAAATGGAGCAGGTACCTATATTTAAATAATGATTTCAGACCAAACAAACATGTTTTCCGTGGACTGAAATGGAGGAGTACGGCATCTATTCATATTAAGGACTTAACCAATTTAAACAGAGTATATGACCACTTTTTGGATAGACCTGCCAAATAACTGTTCACTTTCCCGGAGTGATTAAACTGTCAACAGTGCAGCCACTAATTCATCTTGACGCACGGCACATAAATATGCAAGGATGTTGTCCGAAATTGTGAATTAGTCCAGCGAAGCTATGTTTTAGACGGCGAAAGGTGATCAATCATGTAATCAATCAACCAACCCAATCAATCAATTAAGTAGTCTCCAATGAGTTATTCTAAACAGGAGCTGCCTCTTTGACCTACTGCAGATCCCTCCATCTGAAGATGACTACGGGAGGGATTATGTGCAGACATAAAATAAGAATAAATGCTAGTAATAGTAGAACAACAATAAAATATGTGGATATTAGGTAGGTGGATATTAAATAAATATATCCAACACATATAGTCTAAGCCTTTGGCTGATACTCATAAATATGAGTATCCGCCAAATCATCAGCCAAAATCCAAATCAGACCCACATAGACAAAGATTAGAAAATAAACAGGGACATGTTGAGAAAGAAGGAGGTTGCAGCCATGGAAATATGCTCCCTTGGCTAGAAAAGTATAAGTGTTTAGTAGAGACTGCAGTAAGGTGTCATTGTGTGTTTGGATACACCAGTTATCTGATGCATGTATTGATCAAGGTAACACAAGCTCCCTATTAGCAGATGGCTAGGTGTTTGCCTGACACGATTCCAATCAGTATTGAAGGGAACATGAAACAGCTCATCCTGGCAGTGATGAGCTCATGCATGAAAGAGTGGCACAGATTTAAACCACAGCATTCATTAAAGACATGTCTCCTGTATAGCTCCAGGAGCTGGCTTTAAAGGGGTTAGCATCAGTCGCTTATTAGTCCCTGAGTGAAACAAAACCACCCCCAAAGTAGTCCTGTGCGGCTGTATAAAATCTGTTCATCAGTCTCCCAAAGGTCATGCCCTTTTTATAGCCTCACGATTTTCCGTGTTTATGTCTGGAAATGATCCAGCTGTGAGATGTATTGGCGCTCTTCTGCAATAGCTAAAGCCACCTTAATCACTTTGATCTTATCAGCGATCAGTGATTGGAATATGAATTGCGCTGCAATTTTGCATCAGTGTTATGCCGTTTGACGCTTTTTTTGAAAATACATTAAAGGGAATGAGGATCGAAGAACATCTGTTTCAATCCTTTCATTCATTTTATTTAGCCTTTCTATAAACTCCAATGCATGCGTACAACTCCTGAACAGCTTAGAAACTGCGTGTTTTTCCAAGTACCCTGAATGCAGGCATACATTCCAATGGTGTTAATGCAATGCTGAGCGAGACAGGAGGAAATATATGTAGTACGAATATTCTGACAGATAAAACCGTGAAGTGTTAAGGCCATGTCAAGATAGACAGGACCGAACATAATACATTCATATTCGATGCATTATGGAGATTCTTCGCATAAACAATAATACTAGTATACATGTCCATGGAGGATACAGAATTCTATACCTTGTTACAAGGTTGCAGGTGTTAATATAGTTGTCACCTGTGGCGATGTTTCAGCAACATCTGCGCACACACAATGTACATTTGGTGTTGTTTCAACTTTAAACAACCGTACGCGTTCAGTATATGTAAGCTATGGATAATACGAAAAAAGAGCCTGTTGTCTCACTGAAATGTTTTGTATTTATTGTTATTTTATATTAGTAATAGGTGAGGTTCACCTAGTTAGATCCACATGCACTCTATCACTGCTAAACATTGTGGCTACGTAGAAACATAGTTTGCTCCATAAGTTGTTGTTCTTCAAGCTTATGGAAGATGAATTGTTGTGGTGGCCCTGAGGCTCAGAAGCCATCAGGCCAGATTCATAAATAAAACGAAATGGATCGATACCTTTAAGGGAACTTATTAGCAGTACTTACCTGAGACAGACAAATCTGGGAGCGGTTAGCTTTAATTGGTGCCTCCGAAAGAGATAATAGAGGACATGCCACAGTTTATCATCAAAGATGTGTGGTGAAAAACACATCAGACCTACCTAGATCTTTTAAATTTGATTGTTTCTGTTCATGAGCCTAGCTATTGTTTACACATTTCGATATGTTTTCCATAATAATGTCTAAATGTTTACAATATTACTAAGGTTTGCAAGGCAACCTATCTATTGTAGGAGATTTGCACAAGCTTTGACCTCAACCGTGTCCCTACTGCTATTAATAACATAATCCTTACATTCTTATGACACAAAATTGTAAATTCTAACTGCACTTAAATTCAAAAGACATGCACTCACGCCTTATGAAACAAGGTTTCTTGTGGTTCTCCTTCGGCCAGTAAAATGAATACAAAGAGCAGCTTTTCCCAGATGAGCCCTCTCCTTCGGCCTGGCTGCACATCTCGTTAACTCCTGTGGCTCAAAAGAACCCAGTGCAGAATTAATTATTTCAGTTTTTCATTAATTTGTCCCATCTCCTTGTGTCCATCCAGGGGACTGATGCCCAGGACCCTGGACAGCCAGATCACGCTGGAGAAGACCCCCAGCTACTTTGTGACTAGCGAGGCCCCGCGGCGCATCGCCAGCATGTCTCCCGAGACCAAGCTCATCGTGGTGGTCCGGAACCCTGTGACGCGCGCCATCTCCGACTACACCCAGACCCTCTCCAAGAAGCCCGACATCCCCACCTTCGAGGAGCTGGCCTTCAAGAACCGAAGTCTGGGCGTGGTAGACACGTCCTGGAACGCCATACGCATCGGGATGTACATCCTGCACCTGGACACCTGGCTGCAGTACTTCCGCCTTTCCCAGATCCACTTTGTGAGCGGCGAGCGCCTGATCACCGACCCGGCCGGGGAGATGGGACGGGTGCAGGACTTTCTGGGCCTGAAGCGCATCATCACCGACAAACACTTCTACTTCAACCGAACCAAGGGCTTCCCTTGTCTGAAGAAGCCCGAGAGCAGCAGCCAGCCCCGCTGCCTGGGGAAGTCCAAGGGGCGGCTGCACGTGCAGATCGACCAGGAGGTGATCGAGCAGCTCAGGGAGTTTTACAGGCCGTTCAACATCAAGTTCTATGAGACGGTGGGACACGACTTCAGGTGGGACTGAAGAGGTTTTATTTAAGGAGACAACGCTGCTGTGGTACTTTGGAGCCTAACCAGGTGAATCATCTTTTTGGATTATTTGAGGGATGTGCACAGTTCCCGACGTGAAACGTATGAATGGAACATTTATCTGGGGATGACTTCAGAATGAGAAAAAATGCAGCAAGGGAAAATAACGTTTGATTGAAAGGAAATGAAAAGAAGTGTATACGTTTTTTGATTGAATTGAGGAAGGCTTAATGCGCCTTTTGAACTTCTGCTGCTTCGGGCTAAAGGCAACATATACTACGTGTATATAAGTGTTTATCATGCAAAAAAGGATCACATGACAGTGATTTTTCATCTAAGAAAAAATATGTGTGATGATGACAAAAGAATATAAAAAAGGATTAAAAAAGCTAATATATAAATGACCTGACTATATAAGGTTGCGGAGTAAAGCAGTTGAATTGTCATCGTATGATATATTTCATTTAACACATTGTGGCAATGCATCTTTTTCTAGAAACTTCACTTAACCTGGACCTCTACTACCAAAAACAAGGCTTTAAGATCATGGTTAAAGCTACTGTCATGCGTCAAAACAATAAATAATAAAAAGCATTTTTGCCTGAAGATCTCTTATTAGGGTGACTCGAACTATTATGACATCAAAATCAATAGGGGTTTCAAATGGCCAAATCAAGAACTTTTTAAGTTGAGAAATTTTCACTTAGAATTAGAGTGTTAGAATAACAATACACTTATAATAACAATAACACACTTTCAACCTAAATATATATATAGATATTGTATGTTTGATTACTGTTGTTTCCATTATAAAGTAGGAATATTCATTGCATAATTTGCATTCTAGTCATGCAACTGTGAATTGGCGTTTTTAAAACACTAATAGGGAAAATTGACCTTGCTCCCATTGAGATAATTTGGTATTCAAAGTAGAATTATAACTAGGGATTTTTTTCAGCATAGGGCCGTTGGCCAAGGACAATGTTTAAGCTGTCATTTGCGATCTTCTCCATTAACTCGATTAACCTGCCATGGCTGTCTACAGTTTTTCGCTACTTAGTGAACCCTGACAACGAACTGATACACAGACCAGTTAAGCAATGGGCTCCACTTTATCTCTGTTCAGTTAATTATACAATTTCTCCCAGAAAGCTCAAGGCCTGGCAATATCACAAAATGGATAAGTGCCACACTACTGCTGGAGTTTGATATTTTAAGAGGATAACAGTATGTTATGTCTTTATTTTATTTATTTTTCTGCACAGTATTGGTACTTCACATTTATGCTAATTCCATTTCACCTTGATGCTTGAGATGAGTGCAGGACAACTATATACCCAAAATATAATAAATTATGCAATATTTCTTTGGTAACTTGGAAGATATCCTTATCTGACACCTATTTTCAAAAATAGCAAACACGTTACCAACTTTAGTGAACAGAGACCTTATGTTTATTAGATCCGGTATGATTTTGGAGTCAACCTATCGGAGTAAATATAATTCAAATCTAATTGGCTTTACTGGTCAGTCTAACCTTCAAAGTAAATACCAAAGAAAGAAACAGTCTGTTGTAAATGTCATGAACTTTAAATGACTCTTTAGCCTGATATACCTCAGCTATTAATTAGCCACATCAAACAATAAACACAGAAAATGAATAAGCATGGATTTTGTTGCAGAGTTGATAAAGAAGCAGACTCATCATATAAATCCAGCAAATATATGCATTGATATTCTTCCTCAACAGTTTAAAGTTAAAACCTTGCAATGTTTTGATTGGACTTGATCGTGTAGCAGGATGTCAGCATAAAGGTTGCGGTGGTGATTCATCGTTATTTCATTTAGACCTTGTAAACCAATAGCAAAAAAATAAGCAAATGCATCATTCAAGTCTTGACATATTTATGAGTATTAGCCAAAGGCTTAGACTATATGTGTTCAGTCATGGACATAGCCTCAATATTGTTTACTCTGCAGTTACAATATACACACTCTACCTAAGCATGGATTTCTTATTGAGCCGCAATTTCTGATGCCAATTTCTATTTTAAATGTGATCAGCTTAAAAACTTTAGAAAATGTAAAGAGACCTTGGAACAGTCCCTTATCCAATGTTTCCCCAGCTGCTACTTATATAAAACCCCACACAGAGGCCGGCTAGCTAGTTTTTCCACTTTTCACAAATCCTATCAAATCCTGGAGGATAAAAAAACAGCGTATTCCTCCTCACATTTAGTCCCGGGCTAATGTGTTAGCTTACGAAATATCGAATAACTCCACCAAAGAAAAATATGCCTTGAACGCCATTTCATGGTTTTCTTTAAGGAAAACCCTATCCGCAAGTATCCTGATATGTAAAAGACATAATGCATTGGTAATGTCAAACAGTCTGAAAATAGATCTCCATACTGAGGACTATAACCAACCAACAAACACACTGTGTTTGTGTGTGGGACTGTGACCTCAATTACCGAAGCAAACACATATACACACGCAAAACAATGGCGACCGTTACACGGGAGATGGAATTTAAATATTCATGAACAAGACACGCCTTGTCTCCGCCTAATGAGCCAAAGCCACATAGGATAGGGAGGAGTGGTCGTTTATTGTCATTGGGCAATAGGATAAGACACTCCGAAGCCATACCTCCCCTCCTAGAAGGATGTCTCATTAGGGAACCAAAATGGCACATGCATTAAAAGGCCTTGAGCATATCTTCTTATTATAATTCCCAGACGGCTTTTCCAGCTACGCTATCAGTCCGTCATGAATCAACAAGGCCGTGTTCCAAACCAAACTGCGTGTGTTTTTACCATTGAGAAGTGAAGCAGATTGCCGTTGTCTTATAATAGACGGAGAGCATCCGCACTGCCGCCTTTTTTCCCCCCCGCCACCGTTTGATGTTCATCCACCTAACAAGCGCCATGCTAATGAAGAGCTAGCCCATTAAAGGTTCTGCGTTATCAGTCTCTGCCTTTCATCCTTTCATCGCAATGTATGTTAGTGAATAAGAAGGCTGGTGCTACCCATCAAAATGCTGTGCCTCTCTCTCTTTCTGTCCCCCCCCCCCCCCCCCTCTCTCTCTGCCACTCACGTACATCCATCAAAATATTCTCTCTCCCTCCCCGCCAATCTCACACACGCACACGCACACACACACAAACACACACACACATGAACTTAAGGACCTGTCCTCGGCAAATTTTCCTCTGGCCTGGTGAACATGTACTGGCTGTTCAGACGTTCTCGGCAGGTCAAGCAGGGGGCAGGTCTCCAGGCACTAGGTCCACTAATGAGACCGGGCTGTAGGACCACGCGTGGCATCTGGATGGCCGCAGTCTCTCTCTCTCTCAGTCTCTCTCTCTCTCTCTCTCTCTCTCTCTCTCTCTCTCTCTCTCTCTCTCTCTCTCCCCCCCCCCCCCCCCTCTAAAGAGCCCCCATCTCTGTCCCCCCACTGGACAGAGACGTTTTGTTTCCCTCGTCAAGCTGGGAGGGATTCTTCCATTCAGACATGAAGGACATTAATGGATGGTTTTATATGATTTGTATCATAAGAATGGCCGTCCTTCTTGAAAGGGCAATGGTACAGTTGTCCTTTACGTTCACATCGTGATGACTGAGCTGATATTAACCTGATGGCATCGAATTTACTTTCTAAATGTTCCCCCCTCCTCCCACCCCTTTCCCCCAGTTCTTTCAGTTTGTGCACACTTAAATGCATTGGTTGGGTACTACCAAAAACAGTTTTATTTTGAAAGATGCATCAGTATGATAGAACCCTCAGGGCTGATCTTTAGGTATACAGCCCTTTCCTGGAAATTCCATGTAACAGGAGACATATGCGTTGCATCTGAGTTCATTCAACGCTTTGTTGTCGGTACGCTTTCGCAACTCAAAACATGCACATTTCTACATCAATTGCATATTTCACAGGTGGCCTTAGATTGAAGGTAGTAATTAGCAATCCAAGACTGAAACACCTCTAACGGCCCCGGATCATTCGGCGGTTTAACTGGCGTGATTAAAACCCCATCAATGACGTACGCGTGGACTGGGAAGCGCAGCATTTCATTGTGCCGTAATGTGGAGGCAATTAAAAAAGGACAATAATTCGGGACAATCCATCTGAAATAGTAGTGAGCCAAGTGATTCAGATTAAAGCTCGGATATCAAAGTGAACTTATAGGACAACGTCACAATGCAATTGTTAGAGACACCTTCATTGTGCAATCAGGTCTAACACAGGTGAATTCACCAAAGCGTTCCGATATCAATTACAATTTTAATACAGCTTTTCTAAGTTCCCGCCACTTAGATTTTCTCACTTTGTTTTGCAACACAGCATACCATTTACTAAGAAAAACACCTCTACTCTTAGAATCTCTGAGACTCTCTTTGAATATTCTGACACTGAACGGAATTTATTCAGTGTCAAAATATCATGCCATTGATGATTATTATATTATATTATGATTGCATAATCATTTCCCAATTTTTTTAAATATGTTTATGTATCATGCCAGGGAACATATTTACATTTGATAGATTCAGTTCAGTAAGAAGCCTATTGATATTGTACTGTGTATGCCCTTCATGACGCATATATGCTAACACTTGTTAAACTGATGTCATGGTTGTTCCTTAGCTGTATGTAAACGCACAAACTCAGTCTTCTATTAGCGTCAATAGACTGAAGGAGGAAGACTGTGGAAGAGGATCAACAGCGCCAGGCATCTATTGTCCAACAGCTGGGTCTGCTGCAGAACGATAGTGTCCTCATAGCACAGGATTATGTCACATTCCCTTGCACCGAGTAAAGTTAAAAGTTGTCTGCCACAAACCAATGTTTAGCAACTGTGGCCTTACCCATTGTGTGGTGCAAAGTTTACACATATTTCTCTATCAAAGGCTTGGAGAAGCTTTCACTGCGAGGCAACTCTGCGATCCTATTTTTCTCTCAATGCCACGGTTTTCCATAGTTTTTTAGCTATTTCAGCACTGTCTGTTGTCACGTCACAAATGGGAGTGTCCAGGAATTCCGCCGTCTACTCCTAAGTCACATCCCTGATTGATTCACTGTCTCCATAATACATCTTGGTGGACATGCCCACACTTGTGATGTCACAGAGTCTAAAAATTTTGAAGTAGCTTGTAATGATGAATCAACCTCACAAAAATAGGGGCACTTAAATCCGGGTTGTGTAATGCCGATTTAACGTATACATAGCAATACTTCTCTAACCCTAAAAAGGTAAATATAAGTCAGAAATAAACATAAATATTGGGGTCTAGTCCCCTTTATATAGCCAGCCCCTAGTCTGGCTATTGCCAGATCAAGCTCAACTGTAGATTGAACGTTGGTCTGGGGAAGCTGCTGCCATTTTCTTCGGCACAAGAGGCGTGATCAACGGGTCTAGTTCAACTGACACTGTACGCGATTGGCTGCTTGTCGTCGCTACCCTGTGGTCATTGTGTTAAACCAGCCAAAAGCACGCCAGGGGGAAAAGCCTGTCTGTTTGACACACATACACACACACACACACACACATACAGACCCCCAGACACGCACGCACGCACACACACACAAACACACAATCCTACACACATACCCCCCTAACATACACACACACACACACTATTCACATGTGAAATTAATTGGATCGTTCCCCGACTTAATTATAAAGTAAATTAGCAGTGTAGTGATTCAATTAGATCCTACAGTGACAATGCACTGTGTGGTGTATGGGAACGCGCCTTAATCAGCTATATCATAAAGTCAGGGAGACTGCGCTAGAAGTACCTTGCACATCAAAGGCAATCAAGGCCAGCTGTATCGTTTTTGATCACCAGATGACAATTCATCTTTAGTCTTCAAAGAATAATTTAGCTTCCGGCTTTCCCTTTGAAGCTTTTCAAACAACCTGCCCATCAGATTGTGTTTGAAATGGGAGAGTAAGATGTGAATACTAAACACAAGAACGATCATATCTCCTGGTGCTTTTTGCACTTTTTTCCGACGTAAACAATCAGGGAAGGCTTAGCGTGCTCCATAACTTCTGAGGATTATTTCTGCCTGTATCCTGTGTGGTTTTATTCTTTTTGAAGGTAGGGTGGGTCGTCCCGGCAACTGGAGGGTTGCTGGTTTAATCCCAGAGTTTCTCTTGAGCCACAGGATCCTTGGGCAAATCACCTACCCACGAGATGTAATGGTTTCATTTCATCCTCACATTTCTAGCAATTGTTTTTCCTCCTTTTTTTCCCTAGACAATAATGGACCAAAACATACTAAACAAAACATTTCACTGTCCAATTATGTCAGCGCACTGAAGCCATGAATGCAGTGTGAATGTTTTGGAAGCCATCAGTGCATGTTTAGACAACAGATATCAGCAAAGGGTATCAATTCAGCAACTTCCTGCAAAGGCAATTTAAGCGTTTGAAAAGCGTCTATTTTGTCCCTACCACCTGTCCAACAAGGTCTTTTATCTCCCTTTCTTTGTTATCTCCCTCCTAACCCATGGCCCCTCCACTGATAAACTGCCAACTTTCCAGAAGGCTTGGATAGAAAAAGTTTCCACCTGTCAACCTGCTGCTTTGGCAGTAAAAGTCCAATCTCACCACAAACAAGTGCAACTGGATGTAGCACGGTGGCTCTTTAGGTCCATCCCATACAATCACATACAACATACACAGACACACACACAGGCAAACATGCAGATACATGCATACACACATACACACACACACACACACACACACACACACACACACACGCATACAACACACATACACACTGGCAGAAAAATGTGCATCGTATCAGATTGAGAGGACGTTTGTCATTCAAATGGAACAAGTACAAAGAACAATCTGATGCCAGCGGTGCAGGAAATAATAACATGGAGCTGTAGATTGACTGAAGCCATTAGGCACCTACTTAAAGGAGCCATACAAGTCTGTGTGAATACCTTTAACGACCATGCGCCATCATTCACCACTGTTAAGGGGTTGTTGTTGTTGATTCGGCATTTTTTTTTATTTTTTCTCATTGCTGCATTTGTCACCGGTAATGACTGCCCATTTATCATCTCCACTCACACAACAGAACATCGCCCCAAACACGCTTCGGCCTCCAAAAGGTGTGTGTGTGTGTGTGTGTGTGTGTGTTTGTGTGTGAGTGTGTTTGTGTAGCGTGCATTTGTTTGTGTAGTGTGCAAATGTTTGTGTAGTGTGCGTATGTTTGTGTAGTGTGTGTACATCTGTAGTGTGCGTGTGTGTGTGTGTGGGTGTTTGTGATGTGTGTGTGGGTGTTTGCGTACGTGTGTGTAGTGTGCATATGTTTGTGTAGTGTGTGTATGTCTGTAGTGTGTGCTTACTTATGTGCGTGTGTGCGTGCGTAAGTGCGCGTATGTGTGAGTAGTGTCCGTAAGCCTGTGTAATGTGCATATGTGTGTAGTGAATTTGTGTCAAGGTAAGCTAAGGAACATTGCCATGCAGCATATGGCCATCGTCGGGTCGAAGAGCACACACACACAGAGAGAGTGAGAGAGAGAGAGAGCCAATGATAGTGACAGACAATCGCAGGCGCGCTACTCCTCCAGCCTCCAGCCCACTTTGCATACAGCGTCTAGCGGTGGCGAGACACTTAACAAGCCTCCGTGCCCCGGGGCCTGCCAGGATCTTGATGGAGTGGAATAATTTTGCGCTCGGATTTCGACATCGGTTGCGCTGGGTGACGGGTTAATGAAAACAGCCAGGCGATTCCGCCGCACGGCCGGCGTAGATCCTCGCCTCTCCTCCTGTCAACCCCGCGCCACTGCACGCCGAGAGGCAGGAAGCAGGGGCTGTTTATGTGGTTGTTTTCGTTGTAGACAACAAAATGGTCGCTTAGCTAAGAGGCCACCAGGATATGCGTTGATTGCGGTCGTGTTAGGCTAAATTAATCGACAGGTGATTTTTAATTAGGTGTTTCCTCGTTAAAATCAAGGACTGTTTTTTGTCGTATATGCTTCCTTTAAATATGATGGGGCGATTGGCTTGGATGGGATCATTTTGGACTCTTCTTTTTTTAGGGACTTTAGTTGTTATACATGCGAGACCAATTTCTCATCGCTCCTAATAGATCGCAGGTCTGACACCTTAGGCAAATAAAAAAAAACATTCTGAATCTCTTATCCTCGTTCCAGATTCCGTTTTTTCTCGAAGGAGGAGCTGAAGAGGGTATAGATAAAAAAAAGAAGCTGTGTAAGTGTGATGAGGTCATTCTGCTTTCAGCATGTATCCTTCTTTAAACATTGGCTCCACACCAAGAGAACTAGACCCAGGCGTCAAACTGCAGATATATCACACACTTATCTGTCCAGGCTGAGTGTGAGCACAACTTTGATGAGGTGAGGATCGCTCACTGCAAAGGCCAGAACCTCCAGAGGAATATAAAACTATTTTAAAATTACCAATTAGAGGGTGAGAGAAAGAGAGACAGGGGAGAGCTGCAGAGAGAGAATGAGATGGAGAGTCTGAAAAAAAATCTATCTCGCTATCTAACAGCTTGTAAATCATTTTTTAGATACCAACTATAAATACAAATGATATGTGCTAATATATATATATATATATATATATATATATATATATATATATATATATATATATATATATATATATATATATATATATATCTTTGGATTACATTCTAAACCCTGATACATGTATTTAAACAATGAAAGACACATCTGCTTCTTCATTTCATGCATTACTTGAGACCTGAGTGTGCGTGTGTTTGAGTGTGTGTGTGTGGGAGTGTTTGTGTGCATGCGTGTGTGTGTGTGCATTTGCATGTGTCGTGTTCCACTGCAGCCAATATTGAAATAATGAAATGAACAATGCATGGACAACCATGGCCCACAGCACATTCATCATCCTGGGTGCTGCTAAGCAGATGTGTTGCTGTGGAATAAACTCTATTATCTATTATCTCTAGCTATTAACACACGCAGGATTCCTAATACACATAATGTGGGGTCCTGCATTTGTTTTTTAAGTTTATGGAAATTAGTTTAAAAGTGAATCTTTTTTGACCATATAAGCACTATTGAAAATTAACTTTCTTTAGCGTGTGTAAAAGTGTGAAGATTAAATAATTTAATAAGTAGATTTAAAAGACCACTAGTTGCAGTAATAGTTGCAGTTAAACAAACCAAAAATGTTATTTTTCCTCTCATTAATCTTCCAGAAACTACAATCAATTATGCAACAAAAAATTACACTTGAAAACCATTGTTCAGACAATGAAGATTAATAGAGCTTAGTGCAATCAGGATAGACTAGTTGGAACAAAAATTATAATTGATTACAATATCAATTAGGCGATAGAACACCAGATTTGGGAGATAGACAACCCCCCCCCCCCCCGCCCCCCCTCCCTCCTCCCCCCATCATGGAGTCCTGTCTCTGGTGGTGATAGGACTCGATTTGGTAGGGATGATTTCTTCCTGAATGCTTTGAAGGTAGTTTGGGAGATTTGAATCTCTTAAAAGTGTATCGATGTTCTGTTTGCTGCATCTGAGGGTGCAAGGAGAATCTCTTAAAGGGCCAGTAGCCATCATGTTCTCTGTAGCTTCATATGACATATAATTAAGGTTTGAGATCCAACAGAAATTAAAGTACAACAGTAAAACTTGTTTATACAATTTATGTTGTTCTGAAACCCATATTTCACCTGGGCATCATTGTGTCCCTCGAGTCGTCGGGTCTTGACTCCATACGATTAATGAAACAATAAACAACACAGGGAAAAAGACTAGGGGTGCTTTAGCATTACCACCTTTATTCCAATCGGTATACTCCCTGCGTCCATGCTACATCAACCTGCTATATCTCCCACTCCATACATGGGTGTGTGCATATTCACCCATGTGATAAATCGTCCTCACATTCCCGCTTTAACAACACAGAGTTTACATGCCGTGCATTATCTGAGTGGATAGATCCTATTTAGCTGTAACCGGAAGATATCTCCGTATCAGCTTCATCAACCCCAAACCATTGCTCATCTCCGCTTGCCTGTCGCGGTGGTGGTGGTGGATAAGATCCAAAACTACCCCCATCCGGGATGCCTCCTCCTGAATTAAGATCAATTACGACAAAGTGAGTACGAAAATATGCTGAATGGAATGCGACGTGCTCGGAATTCCGGTAACAGCAGTTTTTTTCCTCCAACGTGCTCCGTCTCCGTTAGTGCGCCGGCTCTTAAGTCCCCTCCACCCCTCCCCCTCTCACCCCACTTCTAAACTTCCACCCAAAGTCGGGGTGCTGAGCACAGCACCCTACTCTGGATGGACCGCCTCTCCAACTTTGCTGGAGGACGCACCGCATCGTTAGTTAGAACGGAGTCATCGGCCTTCTTTGATGTTTCTGTTTTCGGCCGTAGCTTTCCATCAATGTAATAGAGATGTAGAGATGGACTCAGCTATGTCTGGCTGAGACTAGACCACAGTTATGTCATACTGTTGCATTCAAAGGGTGGGAAGAATACATTGAGGCTGGGTAGTCAGGAGGACTTGACCCAGGCCGTGAATGGCGTCCGTGCGTAGTCATTGCAGGGAAGGACGACTACAGAGGCAATCGATCCGACATCCAGCGTCGATAACATGAACCCACCGACCTGAGTCCGGACCACTCGTGGTGCTTGCCGATTACAATGTGCAAAGGCACCGTTAATAAACATGAAAACCCAACTCTGGCGTTCAACATTATAGATGGCAGAGCCTAGCATATAATGAAGAAAAATGGTCGCTGGACTACAGCTGAGAAACAAAAAATCGATCATCCTGTAATAAGCAAGAGGACACAAGAAGAACGCAGGAGAGTTCTGCCCAGGCCTCTAAACGGTCTCCTATTTTAAAATACGGTTGTGATGTCACAAGTGGGAGACTCCGTCTCCAGTTGTATGATGTATTCACAAATTCCCCGGTCATCTCTCTGGTTGACTGTACAAACTGGTAGGGTCGGGTCGGTCGATCCATCATGTGTCTTTGTGGACACACCCACTTGTGTCGCCCCGCAACGGGGCCCCTGTTTTACAATACGCTTGTGAGGTCACAAGTGGAAATGTCCACCCTGATGCAAGGTGTATAGATCAATCTCAAGCCGACCTCCACTTGTGATGTCACAAGCAGATGGATTTTGAAACGGATTGTAATGAATCAACATCACCAACACCTGGTGACAAAATAGACTTAAAATAAAGGATCTAATCACTCTTTCATACTCGCAGGCATTGTCCTTCAGCAGAATCTCAAAGAAAGTCCCTCCCGGATGTACAAGACCGCAATGATTCGATTTTCCTTTTTAGCCATAGAAACACCCCACCAATGAAGGTTAGCACAACCCAAGGTCAAGCATTCACACAACAGTTTGTTTGCACGCACTGTTGGAGGAATATCAAGTGTGATCGTTTGTAGTGTGCAGAAGAACCATTGGCTAGAAACTGTTCCAAAGACTTTCCCTGCAATCGAACGCAATGGGCTTCTTCGGTCTAATAAACGCTTACATAGCGGCCAGATCTTAAGGGTGATTCATTACTGTCCCTGGATCCTCCATGAGAATAATGAGGTGCTTGAAGAGCTACTCAAAACCAGACTGCCAAGTTTTATTTTTGTGTTTTTCACACACATTTAAACATCAACGTGGTTTTAAGAAACTCCATATCCTCACAAAGATACTGTATGATTACAAGGTTTTACATTTTCATTGTACATATTTGTAATTGAAGTAGACATGAAGCCGAAGGAGCTTCTGATCGTGTCAGTGCAGCTGGAGGAAGAACCTCCGCACAGTATATGCAAAATCGGATTTCATCAGAAACGCATTACATCAGCTTAAACAACAACAGAGTTTGTTAGAAGAGCAGGATATAGATCAAGTAGGCTATAGAGTTACGAGTGAAAATATAAGGGAAACAGTCTAACAATAATTCAAACAATTTATTTTGGAGTTCATTCAGATTATTTTGGTGCGCAATTAATCAACTTCTCCTGTTGATGGACAAGGGTCCGAGGTTTGGCTTGCAGTATCCCAGCAGCAACACAATGACACTCAAACACACACCTTGTTCAGTTCAGGCTTCTTTGTCTACCTCTACAGGAACACTGTTGGTGAACTAAAAACAGTTTGTCCGTGCCAAATATGAATTACACATTGTTTCGTCAGGTTATCTTAGCTACATCTTGCAAACCAACATTTTGTAAAGCTCACAATTTCGTGCTGCCAATTAAGTAATGTTGATACAAGCCAAAGGCTAACGGAACACAGTGAAGCCTGTTAACTCTACAGTGAGAGTTGTCAGGAGCAGAGAATCTACCCGCTGCCCCCTCCCTGTGATTCTCCACCATTGAGAAGTGTTGCATTCACACACCTGTGGTGGAGCTATTATCACCGTGTGCGTGCGTGATTGAAGGACAAAAGTTAAAGATGACATATTATACCACCAGGTGTGAGTGTGATTAGCCGTTACAAAATCTTTGAAAATCTGCCTCTTCTGACATCACAAAGGGGAGTGTCCACCTAGATGTATGACAGATAGATGATCAATGTTTGCTACAGTCCACTGGGTAGGCTGGTAGACTGATCTACCCAGCGTACATCTAGGTGGACACACCCACTTGGGATGTCAGAAGAGGCAGATTTTAAAACGGCTTGTAACGGCTAATCACACTCACACCTGGTGGTATAATATGTCACCTTTAAAAATAAATCTTCAGGATGTAGGGTGTTCTCTTATCAAGCGCCATATCTGTGGAATAGTCTGCCACCTGAAATCAGGGACGCTGACTGCTGAAAAAAAACAAATCCAAACTAAACATCTACCTCCTCACCCTCTCTTAGCTCTCCCTGCCGCCAATAGGGCCTAGATTAGACGTTCCCAACATGTTCTATGTCACACCCAGCTCCTTCTATTCTGTCCATTTTAGTGTGTTCTGTGATGATGAATGGACAGTCTATTTAAAATGTTATTGTAATTATTATTGTAAAACTAGGTGTGTCAGTTATGGCAAACATTGACACACATAACTCCTTCAAGATTTCTTCCTTGTTATTAAAGTTGTTTTTCTGCCATTTGGTGGGCTAGGGTTAGGGGGCGTGGTAAATATATGGCCTGTAAAGCCCTTTGAGACCAATTGCGATGAAAGGCAATACAAAAATGTATGTGCTTGACTTCACAGGCAAGCTGGAGGCAGGAATGGATCAGAGTCACTAGTTTATGCCCAAAATAAGTTTATTGGGACATTAGACACCACAAACAAAGACAATAGTACTATTCCCATTGTGTTAAGCATATAAACAGCCAGCCAAACTCATGTTTACCAATGAGCTAGGAAGACAGTATCTTGCTCCTTTATTGCAGAGATTTCAAATCCAAAATAAAACGCACAAGTACATAATACAAACTAATATGAAAAAAGATAGGGAATTAAACTTGCATCCACTGCCTTCTGTGCAAAGTCAACAGCATCTGGAAAAACATTTCTTGAATTACCATGATTGAGGCTGAGCTCAAGACAAAACTAGACCTGAATGAATAAGAACTTAAAAAATACAAATAAATGTTAAACATTTTTTTTATGTTTATTCTTTATGCCACTTGACTGTTATGTCGTGACATAATTATATTTGGTCAAAAAATATTACCAGAAGAACAACAGCATTTTACCATTTCAAATATTTGAAATTTAAGACTTACTTTATACTTTTTTAAAAGCTAGAAGTTCTTGCAGCATGTTTTTGTTGTGTTTGAGACCTTGCAGGTGTGTCCGATCAGCTAATGACGGATGGAGAGCGGGAAACTGAAATAATTCTGATTGGCAAATGTTAGGTTACATTGAGGCCCCGTTTACACGGGGACGCTTGCGGGTAAAAACGACAAAATATTTTTATCGGAAGTGCCTTTCGTTTAGATGGTGACGGTGTTTTTGGGGCTTAAAAATGCAAAAATCTGAAACCACCCTCCAGAGTGGAAAACTTGAATACGCTCCGCCGTAGCGTTTCCGTCTACACTGCCAAGACGCAAAACTCTGCTCAGATCTGCTCACGTCGCATACGCGTTTACGTCACATACAGCGCCATTACAGGGAAATAACCAAACATGTTGTATTATTTCCATGCGTCGGACCGTCAAGCTGCTCTGGCAGTTCTAATAAACTTACAGGAGTCTTTCCACGAAATGTACAGGATATGTACAGATAGTATTACTGAACAGAGAAGGATCTGTAATTATGTTTTGGTTTTCGCGGCGCAGATAAGAGAACACAATCACAGCACCACCTAGCAGCCTGACATGCATACCCAATCGAAATTCACACACTTTTGCGGCACGCAGATTTCCTCCCGAAAACGCTTGTCTAAACGTGGAATAAAGTGAAGACCCGATGCCACTTTTGCGTCTTCTGTTCAGACCGTCATCATGTGAACGTAGCCTAAAGGTATAGGATCCAATAATGACACTAGGTTGTTCAAGTTAAAATTAAGGTTTATACATATATATATATATATATATATATATATATATATATATATATATATATATATATATATATATATATTCTTAGCAATACATCTTTATATTATTAAACCAATACATGCTCCCATGTAGAAGATGTGTACTAAATGTGAAGATTAGTCGATGGCAGATGAGATCGAACTTAAAACCCTTCTAGAGCAGTCACCAATCTGCATAAAACTTGGTAAATAGCATAAACTGGGACTACTTTGCAAATACTAATTTGTAGATCAGATCGATCAGATGAATAAGATAGAGAAAGGACATGCCCACAATGCAGAATCATCTCCTATTGTAGTTATATGCAAGTGATTTCCTTTGGAGTACATTTTTCAAGTGAGGTAGTTATTCATCATGCAGATGAATAAAAACAGCTCATACAATTTCCCAGAATGAAAACTTTGGCAAAGGTTTCCTTTGAACATTAGGTCAACAAGTATTAGTTTGCCTCCACCATATACAATAAACATGGTATCAAAAGTAACACCAATCCAGTGCTTTCCACCATCAGTTTGCTTTTGCAAACTACTTGATTCAGAAAATGTATCCAAACAAATGTGAAAAATGTATTTGCAGTCTTTATTTAATTAAAACGCAAGACACACTGCTTATTGCGAAGGAAAAGTCTTTTTGACAAAAAGGCCAGTGACAAATGGTTTGAGAGTTAACGAGTGAATTTATGCATGGCACACCGAGATAGGAGCTAACATCATAGCTAACACTCACTAAAGTCTGACATTTTTCTATTCAGATTCTGGTGGTAACTAAGAAGTGCTGCGTGAAGCGAACGGTTGCCCAAAAATGAAAATAATACAGTAGTGTTCTTAAATTATTCCTGAGAGAATGAGATGATCTATAATTCATTTAGGCTTGGCTCATTATTATTCACATCGGGGAAGGGCGAAGAAAGAGTGCAGTCTGTGGGGATGTGATACAGCCTCTTCTCACTGTTAATTAGAGGACAGAGCTTTCTTCCTGGGTCTTTCTCGGACATGACAAGGCTATTAGGGCGGCTCTGAGAAAAGGAAAAGAAAAAGTCCACTTTCCGCGAGGCAGGGAACTGAAAAACTTGTATTTTTCTAAAAGCTGCTTTCAACTGATAAACAAGTCTTGGGGAAAAGTAAAGAGGAGAGTGAATGTCACTGGGAAAGGCGAGAGGCAAGAATAACAACAGCCAAGAATTGCTTTCATTTTATTGCACTCGGTGTGGTGGTTTTAATATTCATGTGGGCTTGGGGGAGGAGGCGGGAGGGGTAGGGAGGCGGGGATGCTCCGTGACCTACCACAATGTTGTGGTGACTGGACACAAAAACAAACGGGCAATTACGGCAGGATAAATGCAATACATGCAAACACTGTTTGGGTGCCTGTTTTTTGTTTTTTTCCAATGATTTGTGAAAGAAGTTGGCCCAAGCATCGGAGCGAGCGAGCGAGCGAGAGAGAGAGAGAGAGGGAGAGAGCGAGTGAGGAGGGAAAGGGGGGCAAAAAACAGAGTCACAATGGTCCCGGCTGTCTGCAGGAATCAGGGCATGCCTCGGGAGAATCTGGACAAACATTCCGAAAGATAGCAGGTTCTGGCTCAGCCTCGACCCAGGCTGGTGGCACACAGCCACCGTGACTTAGATAGGTGCCTGGTGCCCCAAGAGAGACGCATGAATATATGCATACATATGGTGTGATATATCCAGACAATTAAAAAAAATAAAAGACATTCCCGCCCAGAGTGTGGACAGGTAACGCTCCGGTTGATCACATGAACAGATTAGCCTTCTGCGCGTTCCGGACGAGATAGGAGGATAAATAACTCATTAGGCAGAAAGGGGGGGAATGAGCATCTGCATCCGCCAGACCTAATAAACTATTCTCAAAAGCCATTAAAGGATAAAGTCCTGGGCTTTGCTCTAAGCTATGTTTATAGTGTTCATTTTTGAGGGAGAGGCAATGGTTTATGTCTGACTCATTGAAAAGTGCAGGTGTATTTCCATTTTAGTGCCGCCGTTTAAAAGGGCTTGGCTTTTCAGACATGCACAGCACGTGCACACACACACACCAGGCTCAGGGTTTATCAGCCAACAGCTTCTCTGCAAATTCCTTGAGAAAGAAGCCAAGAATCCCATTTCAAACGAAATGCAGAACACATATATTAGTCATATTAGTCCTAAAGGGGCGTGTGCGAGATGTGAATCCCCATCAGATAACACCGCGGTTGGATGTGAAGACGTAGCAGAATGGGGGACGAAAAGGAATAACTGCCATGGCAGGTGCAGATTTGTATACACCAACCCGGCTTTGCAATCATTCACCCTACAGAATGCACTTTTATTTCGGACCATTTGGAGTTGATTACGGAGTAAGCCTATCCACTGTATCACAGTGGGGGCCGAAGAGGAGGAGAGGAGGAAAAACAACAACAATTCTGTCTTACTTTTACATTTCCTTGACAGGAACCAGCCCATATAAGAAATACACAAGGTCACTCTGCCAAGGCCCGGGGATATATATTAGCAGCGTCTGCGGATATTCATAAATAAATAATGGCAGAACAGCTTATGAGGTCATCTGGCGTCGTATTTGTATTAGCAACAGTGCTCCCATGGCAATGCATCATGTTAAACGAGATTCATGAGGGCACTAAGTCTTGTTATAACACCGTTTCTCCTTTGTCTCGGCGGCTTTCATAAGGCAGTAATGGTTCGGTAATGACACCGGTAAAGAAAAGCACAATTTCACCAAATATATATTCATATTACTTTACGTGTTTGAGTGTTATGTTATATGAATGCAATCCATTTGCTTGCCATCAGTGCAGCTTTTTATTTGCAACCGTTTGAAAATCAGCTTTTTCACCCTCACTTTAGTGTACCTCCACGGTGGCTGTGGTACCATAAATCCAGCATAGAGGTTCATTAAATCCATCTCATGTGTAGCTCAGACTACCCTAATATCAAAATAATCCCTGGCCGCATGGCCTTGCAAACTTTAACCCACTTATATGTACTTAATGAGTTCGATAATACCCCGCATTTAGAGGCAGCTCTGATTCAGGGAAAACATGACTGCGAACAAAGCAATTCTGGTGTTGAATCTGAATAACAATTGAGATTGCACAAAGTGTTGCATGCAAATGCAGGATTCTAAAGCGACCAGTGGGACCCACTTGTAGCCAGGTGGGAACCTGTAGTGTTATATATTTCACCTTTATCCGCAGTTTGCTAGAGTGGTGTTCGAGCAGACACATGCATGACCGGTAACTAATTGACAGCAGCACCCAGGGAGGGCTGTCAGTGGAGTTATCTAGCGTCAGCATAAAGGACATTTGACAAGGTCCCGTCACAGCATAGATGGGCTCTAGGGCTGATTATGGCTTCGACACAGTCGTGAACCTGTTTTGATTCTGCGTCGGATTTAGGTGAGCGGACCAATCACAGCCCTTGTTGCTGCATTGCCAATTTTTTGGGAGGTTCACTTCAAGCCCTTGCGTTCGACGCAAGGGCTTGAAGTGAACCTCCCAAAAAACCAATTACGTCCACAAGGGCGTAATGTGTCCATAAACCCCCTTTCGTGCGTCAACGTGGAACCATAATCAGCCCTTTAGCCATAGACACCATCACCACCACAACACAGGAAGACAACATTTAATACACAATGAAGACTGGTAGTGCATGGTGGCGGTGGACAAACAGGCATTGCTGGGCCTACTGCCCACTCTGCTTTTCCCACTCTACTCTTTTTGTTTATTTGGAGAAAACAGTGTTACAGATGGCGGATACTTGGAGATATGACACAAAATGAAAAATGATGACATAACAGAGAAGAAAGTTTGATGTCTTCTTGATACGGTGGTGTGTCGAAAAAGGTTACCTGGTTTGATCTCCACCTGGTGGCATCCCTGAGCCGAACCCTCTGGATAAAACAATCTGCCGAAAGGACTGAATATTGAAAAGCATTGTATTAGTAACAATCCTACAAACCCAAACCCAATCGCTGCTACTATCCTTTAATAGCACCAACAACACATTGCTGGATTACTTGGATTACACTTAAAAAAAATAACCAAAAAAGAAACCAAAAACTTAATGATCACATCTATTGTGTTTTGGATGTTCATGTGCCTGGGCATCTATATTAAAATCAGTCCACCCCCATTTGGAACGCGTAGATTCAAAATCTGGATCGGTGACAATTTGTCTCAGTGTATTTGCTTTGTCTGGCGCTTGAAAGCAGCAGATAAAGAAGAGAAGGAAATGACAGAAGGGAATCATAACACCCATAAAAGAGTGCTGGAAAGATTTCACTTTTTTCTTTTTGTTTACCCAATGAGGGGCTTTTCACTTTGTATTTCACAAGCACAAAAGCCCGCAAATGATCGTCCACAGCTGCTGTGATCCCGGCGGTATTGCTGGTGTGGAGTCAAATCAAATAGTTTTATTTACAGAATTATTTCTCTGGGTCAGAATAAAACAACAGACAGCACAAACACATCACGAGGATATTGATGTGTTTGTGTTGCTCTCTGACTTACTATGTTAAAAGAAACTCCCCACTCCCCCCCCCGCTCCACACAGCTGGTGACCTGGATCACTGCACTGCATAGGAGTGCCCATCGCTCTCATCTCCAGCCACTGGATACAAGCTATCAATCGCTACGCTATCAAACTACGCAGGCTGACCCCGGAGAAGCGAGGATACACCGGGGCCAACCCTCTGCGATGGAATTCAGAACAGGTATCCCTCACCCACCTTGGTTGGTTCTCACAGGACCCAATGTCTGCCGCGTCTGCTGCTTGTCTTGTAAAGCTTTTCTACATGAAACAGTTGAGGGGCTGATTGACTGGAGGAGCGAGACAAACAAGCGGCGCAGAGTAGAAAGCAGCAAAAGGGAATGCGAGATGAAGCTAGTAGATGAGTGTTAGCCGAGTTTGATGTAGCATAGAGAGCAGTAGCCTTTGGGGGGCTAGCGGCCCAGCACATCAGAGGACATGATGAAATGGATGCTGGAACAGTGTTCACAGAGCAGATTCCAACCCCCGATACGCTATCTTACATTAGCTGTTTTGCGTCAGGCTATCTATAAAAAAAAAAAAAAAAAAAAAAAACACCAACTCCATTTGAATCAAGATAACGTCATGTTGGTGCCTCTAAAGCTCCGAGGGGAAATGCATGAAAAACAGCGGGGAGTAAACAATTGTCATGCTAGTTTAGCCTCTGAAGCCCGAGGCCTTCGTATCCTTAGTCTTCCTCCGTTCTTCGACTAAAACAAGCAACAAACACGGCAATACGATCGGAAACGGCGTCGGCAGCGCCGTTTCCGATCGTATCGCTGTGTTTGAGGCCTGCGGTTTTCCACTAGCGTCATTGACATACAACGTGTTGAGCCTGCACAGAGGAGACCCTACTTTTTGCGATTTGTCTTTGGCTGACAGGTTCACGCCGGTGACCTTTAGCTGTGATAGCGCATGCATATCGTGCTCCCGGGGGCGTGCATGTCCCTGCTCTTACGGCCTCTCCGTCTCTGTCTTCCGCCCAGGTTCTTCCCATGAATTCCAACCTCCTATCTCGGGAGCCCTACTAAAAATCAATGAGGGGGGGATCGATTTCTCCTACGCGCTCCCCAGGGTAGAGTCAAAAGAGGGGGACAAAGGAGATAAAACCGCAGGTGAATCGCTAAAGTAACTCCAGTGCACCACGGGCGACTGATATTATTGAGTGTGTGGGGAGTCACATGCCGCCACCGCTGTGTTGTGAGTGACTTGAAGAATGGTGCTTAAATGGCATCCCCCCGACACCCCCCCCCCCTCCTCCTCAAGAAAGGGGGATTTGAAACGAATGAATCCCCGTGGCGTCAGCCACCAAGCAGATTATTAGTTGAGTATGTTCTATGGAATACGAAAAAGAAAATAAATCATTCCGTGTCAAAAAAGCACCCAAGAGTCGGTTATGTTTTTATTTAATGATTTCCATTCATTAAAATATGCTAATGTTAAATTGAATGTTGTATTTTTCAGTCCTAGTTCAAGTGTAGCAAGGTTTCTGGTTTTTGTTTTTACCAAATGCGTGATTAGCTTGAAGGAAGCAGGTGTTGGCAGAGCAGGTGCATTGGCACGGAAACGAGCAACACTAACAATAGGAGACATTTCCTTTCCCCTCCATTCTTATGATAATATTGCTGTGTGTGTGTGTGTGTGTGTGTGTGTGTGTGTGTGTGTGTGTGTGTGTGTGTGTGTGTGTGTGTCTCAAGGGGTTGTGTTGTACTGGCAACAGCATGGCATATCTGATGAAGAGTGTACTCGTATGAAGAAGCTATTGAGGCATCACTCAACATATCTTATACACAATAGTGACTTAAATGTAGTCTAAAAACCCATGCAATTTGGTTCTCTTGCCTCAACAGATCATATCATAATTATTTGTTTGGAAAATTACACATTTCTAGTATAGAAAATTACATATTTTTATACAAGATACTCTACCAACTATCCTGTGTGGGATTGATAAAGCACATCTTCTCTTAACATTTCTGTTCTGACCAATTGATATATAGGGCAAGGCATAGCTAGGGTTTTAAACTTCCAGCTGAAAGCTACTGGGTTTGATTCCCCAGTGTCCAACAACAAGAGGCCCAACCCTAACCTGCTCCTCGAAGGGTTCATAAACCCAAAACCCTCATCATCACTTCACTTACTCATTCTCGGATGACAATGGTTCAGTTTGGGTCTCAAGAAGTATTGGTTAACATTTCTGTGTTCATTTTTACTAAAAGTTGAAAGTTGGTGAACAGGGGAATATCTTAAGTTTAAGAAGTCTGCTACTTTGGGCTATAAACACTTTTCCAGAGTGGTGGTTTTGTATGTGCTGTGCACCTTACAGCTTGGGCGAGTAGGTTTTGACAACTCCCTCGCATTTGTGGAACCCAATGTGTATTATTTCTAAAACCCTTATGACTGTCGAGTCGATCAAATTTTTTTTTCAGGCTTGAATGGCGGTTTATTGGTTGCAACCGGTGGTTAATGACATAGGCGGTACTCCTTAAAGCGACCCAGGTATGATTTCAACGATTTTCATGTGTTCCTACGCGACATGCCATTCCCTCTTTTTCAACCCAATGTCCTGTCTATTTTTAGTCTCCCGTTCATCAAGGCATGGAACGCCCTTACATAAATAAAAATATAAATATCTATATTGTTTGAGTGTGTATGGATGATGGCTTGTTTACAGTTTTTTTCAATTGAACACTATAGGCACATGCCTGGACCAAAGTAACACAACTTGAAGTTTTTGTTACTATACCTTAAACTCATAAAACAATTCCTTAAACAAAAGCGCTGCTTTGCACTTTACACTATTCTGCAACACACTTGCTCCTTTCTGCAACACACTTGCTGCTGCACACTACACACTATTTCAAACATACGACACTTAGTTCAAAAATTACATCTCAGTATATCATTGGGAAAACACATCTATTCAAAATACTAAAAACATTGGGTAATTGAAAATACTTAAATACACACCTCTAAACACTTACTTACAAAACTGAACACCTATCAGCCAGCTACAAAAAGGCCAAAGGGCAATTGTGCACGTCCCGGGGCAGCGAGGGGGAAATATATCATTGTGTGCCGCCATAAGCCTTTGAGGGTAACTGCACCATTATGCAAAAATAGGTCCCTATAATACCCAACATATTATCACACTTCTAGATGCACTTCATGATGCAGTTGAACAGGACAGATCAGAGCAGCCCAGGTTTGTTGTTGTCTGGGATAATGTTCATTTCCATCGGGCTGTTTTGGTCCGGAACTGGTACACCAACCATAAACAATTTGAAGTCGTATACTCGCCATTTCTACACCCTATAGAAGGTTTTTTTTCGGCTTGAGGATGCAGTGTATATGACCGCCAACCACATGCCCGCATGCCTCTTCTGCAGGCAATGGAACAGTCCTGCAGAGACATTGAGGTAAGGTCAATCCATGGATGGAGTCGGCACACAATTCGAGGATCCATAAGGCCACCCACGCACAATTGCCGTGTTTTTCTGTGTTTATGTACAGTACAGTTGTGTATTTTTGGTAAATGTTTGTTATATTTTAGCTTAAACTGAATTTATTGAACTGTAAAGTACTGTATTGCAATGTACAGTATTCAGTATTAGATTGTTTGGTTGTTGTGAAAACGTGCCCTCTGTGGAACCGAATAAAAACAGTGAATATGGAAGACTGCAGTGTTCTGTATAAAGTAGACTAGTGTGTTGCTGCTGATCTGAAAGTGTTTTCACAGATACAAGTGTGTATCATATTGTCATCAGAGTGACATTTTGACAAAGGATTGTTAGGTTTCGATAGTTTCAATTTGACATAGATGTGAATGGTATATTTCTCAGTGTTGTGTCTTATTTGCTTGTGTGTTGAGTTTTGACACAGTGAGCCAAGTTTTGCAAAATTTGTTCAAGCAATTGAAAAAAAACTGTAAGCAGCCTCACCTGGCCAAGTGTGATTGAACTCTGGGGCTGGGAGAGGCTGCACACCTGTTGCACATTGAGTAATCAGTGTGCACAGGTTTAACGAGTCATCTCCACACACACTCCAACAATATACATACACAAATACAGCCTATATAATATATAGGCTGTATTTGTGTATATATTATATACACATACAGCATAATTACACACACACAAATATTTATGCACCGGTATATACACATACATACACATATATACACAAACACATACATGCATATATATATATATATATATATATATATATATATATATATATATATATATATACATATATATATATATATATATATATATATATATATACAGACACATACATACTCATATACTTACATATAGCCTATATATATATATATACACATAAATATGTTACATACACAAATAACAAGGTTTACTTACCCTTCAATGACTTCACTTGGATAAAAGTTGAATTACTATTTTGTAACCGTGTATACATGTAGCCCCCCAAGACTCTAAAAAATTTTTCTTTGTCCCCACAAGTAGGCCCCCTGCCATCAGATAAAACTTGCATTGCCTGTAGGCCTAATGAGGCATTATGTTAACCAGGAGATGTAGAGAGTGTGTGTGAGAGAGAGAGAGAGAGAGAGAGAGAGAGAGAGAGAGAGAGAGAGAGAGAGAGAGAGAGAGAGAGAGAGAGAGAGAGAGAGAGAGAGAGAGAGAGAGAGAGATGCAGTCATCAGAACTGTTGGACAGGCGGCGGCGATCTTGGGTTCTCCCCTTTGGGTCAGTGCAGAGGACATCATTAGTGCTCTGTGACACCAACTAAGAGCTAAGAAAAAAGAAAGGAAGAAAAAAAACCTTATCCCCTGTCAGCCTAAAGTGGATTTTCTTTCCCCTTGTAAAGAAAAGCATGATTTACCATAGCTTATTGAGTGGCCACTGTGGGCATCGTTGACGACAGGGCTGTGAATCCGGTGAGCCTAATGAAAGGGAAACGGAATAGGCCTACATCGCAGTCTTCAAAAAAAGAAAATGGCGAAAACTGCAAGTGCACTTTGAAATCAGATGAAAGTCATTTATTTATTTTTATTTGACGGAACCCCTCACGCCACTTTTAAAGAAGCTAATATCGCATCCATTTACAAACAAAAAAAATGTTATTTTCCACTAATCAAACCGTAGCTGGAGGTGTTAGATGTGCGGTAGAAAGTGTTAAGCATGTGCAAATTGATATCAGACGCGGTTGCATCTGTCTTTGAATCATATATTTGCAATGGTTTTGCTGTGGGACAATATTGACACTTCCAACCAGGAAGCCTATGATCTTGCCATTGATTTGGGATTTCTTTGTTTTCGACCTGCTCAAGGCAAGCATTTTTACGATTAATTGGATCTTGGAAGGCAAAGGAAATGGCTTCGAAATCCATTTGAATGAGACTAAACCGCTGAGTAAATAGGAAGCAGCTGGATTTACATGCGTGTTGTGAATAGGTTTGGCAGACCAGACTTCCCTCAACAATCATACTCTGATGAACACGGGAATACACTCATGACAAAGTGAATAGTAAATTATTTCACTGCTTTGGTTTGCTTTGCATGTTTGCCCGTGCCAAACAAAAGTCACAGTCAAATCCATAAAAAAGAAAAAAATTGTGGACTAACAGTAACAATGTTTACCTTACCTGAAACAAAAAGGTAGGGCCTGCAGACAAAAACACAGAGCACAGGGAATTCTGCCCATTCGAGGGAGTCATGCGCCCCCTTGTGGAAATTTGAATACTACACACATTTGAAGAAATAAAAAACACCTCTGATTCATCAATGTTTAACATTTTTTTATTCCGATTTTCTCATTTTGTTCTCACATGAGAAAAACAAAATTGTCTTTCCCTTAAAAAAGATGCATTCATTTAAGATAAAACAAAACCCCCCAAAAAGGAAAATCATTAAAAGTGCATACACATTTCAACATAAAAAATAAATAACATTGAAGACATAAAAGTTTTGTTTAGAAATAAAAAAAAACTGGAGATAAACACAAGAACGACGATGTAAAAATGCAAAACAAAAAGGCTGATGCAGATGAAAAGACCATAATGTAACAGATGTACAGTATAAATCAGACCTATCAGGCCCCTAAACACAGACAATGGAATATATGTTGATCTATAAAACACCTTTTAAATCAATATTGGGAATGGATTGCTGACCATACAGACAACGAAGCGGTTATAGCATCTTATTAATGCTGCGGTGTATACGCTTCAAGTATGAAACTTTTTCCAGTTGACCGAAAAGGACATTCACGTCACTGTAAAAAAAAAGAGAAATTCTAGCACCCTTTCTCCAAATGTGCACCACCTGTGTCTTACCCTACAGGGAACATACAGACGGTAGTTGCTTAAGGCTGCTGAATTGAATCAAAACGCACATCCCTGGCACGGGGACCTCCTGAACGCCTAATCTTTACCCCAGACGGCACAAGTTAATTGTCCTAACAGTGGAGTCATTACTCAACATTAACGTCCATGGCTAAGTGCACACCGGTGTCGCTGAGACAACGGTTGTTTCTGTCCGCCGTCTGCACCCTTTTGGGAATCATCAGATTGAATTTATTGCGATTGGAAAATTCTGAAAATAAATTCGGAACGTGTGTAACCTGAAAAACCCACCTACGATGACGCCTCACGCGTACAATCAATCACCCCTTTAAAGTTAGTGTTAACGTAACGATAGTGTTGCAGTACTACAGCATGAACAACAAAAACAATGCGTTTTCGCACGAGTGACCTCGGAGGCGTATATACACAGACATACACTGTAAAGGAGCAGTCTCACAGACTGAGGGTTTTTTGCAGAGTGCTACTATCATTCAGATGCTACGTTTCTGAACCTGCCCTGAACGTCTACTGAGAAATGACATGGATGTTCGTCCTTGTCGCGCACATGATACAGCTCAATGTAAGATCTACATTATTTATTTTTTACACACGCATCTCGCTAGACCCATTAACAAAATAAGCCCACTTTAAGTACATATAAAGTACACACATACAATGAGAAGATACCTTATAGTCGGGGGGGGGGGGGATCGTTATGAACGATAATGTTACCATTTTAGCAGCAGAGTACAGAATAAATAGGTAGACTGGCTCTTTTTGCGTCTTCTTCTGTTCTACATCAGACTACCATCTACCAAGGGAGGGATCGCTACTGACGTCGCTGCTGGTGTGAGCAAGAGAGGAAGACTGGGACTCTTTTCTGAGAACAGTGGAGCGCATCATTCTAGATGTGGACAGACTGGCAGCACAACAAAGTACCACCTTACATAACAAACAAAACAGCAATAGTGTTAAAAAAACAAAAAACGGAAAACGCCCTTTCACGATGAAAAATTATCCTTGTTTATAAAATACCAGGGAAGATAGAATGAAGACGGAACAAATTCGGTCCCTTTCGATTCCTAGGGTTAAAATGAGCTGTGCAACAAAAAAAAAGCAAACGCTAATGTACCAGCCATGGTCTGATTCTGGGCCACAAAGCAGCCGTCTATGTTGCATAGTTAATGATGAATCAAGCATCAGAGACCCCAAACGCACGCACGCACACACACACACACACACACATGTGGCTGTGCCCCTACACACAGACCCATGCACCCACACACACATAAACACACACTACAGCATTCCACACCCAGCTACTGAAAGCCTGTACAAGGAACAAGGATACCAGCATTATAACAAAGTCAACTGAATGGAAACGAGTAAACAAAAACTGGAATTGGGTAGGGGGGGGGGGGGGGGGGGCTGTAAACATATAAAAAGATTTGATCCATTGTCTTGCAATTCTCGTTAGTTTCGTTGAAAACATTAACAAAAACGTAACGCATTTTTTTGTTTTGTTCCGACGACAATAGAATTGAACATTGCTTAGTATCTCACAGAGGCCTCTTGGCGTGTCAAAGAGAGATTAAGATAAAATAATTTACAGGCAGAAAATGACCCAAGCCTTATTCGCTGGTCATGGCATGATGTGGACACGGTTACTGAAGGGCTTCTGGCTCACTTTGAAACTCTGCTTTTCCCTCTAGGGGCTCACACATTCGTTCCTGCATATATTCATACAGGCAGATGTGGAGTAATGGATCAGCCCCGACTTGAAAAGGTATATGTATCTCCATATTTACTGCACAGCAGTGGCGGTGGGCCAATAGAGGGCGCTACGGCGCCGCCCCTCCGTGAAATATTCACTTGAATATATCTGCCATCTATAAATCAACTATTATCAATAAATCAACAAAAATACATAACGTTTATCCTCGTTTAATTGTGTGATATACTTCTCACTGCCAGCAACCATTTAAATGTGTCTGAACGTCAATGATTTGGGCTAGGCCAGTTATTGGTCATTCGTTATAAAGCCCTCCTCCAAGTCAGGGGTGCCGGCCACGTTAAAGTCAATGTAAGCTTGCTTTTGCTGTCTATAGCAGAGACAGCTTTTCATTGGCGCAAGAAAATTTGCCCTTGGGTCGCACCAGTGTGCGCCCCAGGCCAATGGTATCGCTTTTCTTTTTTGTTATCACCACATGATTGGACAATTCAGCGAATCAATCAAATAGGCTACCTATACTTAAAAGGAGCAAGTAAGTTACATATTAATTTAGTCTTTCGGCCTGAAGCATATAAACAAAATGAAGCAACTGTCCCATATTTCTAAATGCATTTGAAGTAGGCATTGGAGACTCACAAAAAAATGGACACTATAGGACAGTGATCATGATTTGTCTCAATATCAGAATAACAACAATGGGTCAAATAGCAATGGCTGCTGGAATGGCCCCAAAGTAGGTCTGTATATGCAGTGTAAGCTTATCCTGGCACTGCAAGTCAGGATGTAGGCTATGAATCTGAATGAATAGTAGGTAAATAGGTAGTGGCCATCCCCAAAATGCACCAGAATACAGGAAATCAAATGTATTAAATTCAAATTTTTTTTATGGGGGGGACCCCAGACCCCCTGTCTATTACTGTGCCCCACCAACATTTCTGATCATCAGCGCCACTGTGCACAGTACAGAATGAGGTAGAAATGATACGGCGTCACCATCAATAAATTAACTTGATCGTGACATAGGAATATATGGGTGTATATGTAGATCAAAGTTATATAATGTATCTTTAAAATATCACTGAAGTCTACCTCACCTCCAGAAACAACATGATAGCTTTTTTTTTTACCTACTAGTATTTGCAAAGAGCAACTTGTATAGGCTACAGTCTACAACTGAGTAAGAAGCTAATCTAAGACTTAATATTGGATATTTCTCACATGGACAGATTATATACACACACACACACACACACACACACACACACACACACACACACACACACACACGTCATACTTAATGACATTTGAGGACATTTTAGAGGAACTGTCTTGAACTATATATTGTTAATACGTTTAACAATTAAGCAAAATTGAGCAAAAGTAAAAAAAAAAAAAACACCAGCTTTCTCCAACTAGACAAAATATCTTTCCAACGGTAGACATCTGTAACACACACCAAAGCAAAAGCAGGGGACTAATGATAGGTTATGTATCCCAAACACAGTCTCTGCAATGTCCCACTAATGCTGTTGGGAGGACTAGATCTAGCAGGGCTGGAGCGACTGTCACTCTAGTCTAGCGCCTTGCAGTAGAGCACGTCTTTCAAATTGTATTTTGTCTACTCTGAAACCCACACTTCAGTATTCTGTTACTACGCAAACATGGCTTGCTCCGAGAATGTTAATGGAAGACAGAGCTTTGCTTATTTTTGCGTTTTGCCAACGCATTGGCCACACTAGCAAGAAGAAAACCTTGCACTTTGCTACCAGTAATATGCATACCTGTGAATAAGACGACCATATTGCCCTTAATTATTGCACTTTCAGTCAAGGCTTTGGGGAATCAATGTATGAGTCTTATTAATAAATATTCTATGGAAGACTATAGGCAGAGCTGCAAATGTGCCGAAAATGGCGGCATGGATAATCTTAACAGTGGCAAAACAAAATGGTGTTTAAAGGTGTACATAGAAGTGATTCTACATAACTTCCACGTTTTAATTATGGCCGCTAAAAGGCGAAATACAATCGAAGTGTTTCAACAATATGAATGAAGTGTTCGACAACTTTTAGCACACCTTTGCTTTGGCTTGACGAAAAGAAATAACATTATCTACTCGGAATAGGTACCACAGGTGATGATAAAACACGACAATGTACTTTATAGATTGCCAGTTTGGTCACAGTTCTAAACACATCGGTATTTAAGATAAGGAGAGTGTTATGACTTGGAAGCACTGGTTGTTTTTTTGTTTTCAGCACCTTGTAGGAGTAAATGATTTCTTAATAGTTTCCCCCGCGATCTAATGATCTTAGAAAGGTACTCATACATCCACTCAAAACGCAATGGCTGTCACACCGCTGAGATCAACTCTAAAAGGATGTACAGGGTAAAAAATAGTATTCAGTTCTTAGGTTTGTGTAATGCACCGTAACAGAAGGGAAAGGAAACTGCTTGTATACAAATAGCTATGATGGAACATTAATTCTCAAGAGAGTAGTAGCTTAATATGGGATCCATGACTGCTTCGAAAGGCGCTTTAACGGTCATTCTTCTCGTAGATATATATAGAGATATAATTTATGATATTGCCTTCAGAGAGCGAACTTTTGGGTTCAAAAGTTGAAATCCAAAGTAAAAACAGAGCTTGATCATTAAAAAATAACATTTAATTTAAAGTGTGTCAAAATAACTATCTGTCAATATGTCGTAAATTATTAAGAGAGAGCGGAAAACACCATTAATAAACAAGTGATCTAGTCAGAAGTGATGTTCCAAAAGGGAGAGGATTGACACCCATGGTAAAAAACTATACTTTTGAGAAATGCTAAATTGACCCATGTTTTGAATGCAACTCTTTCATACGTTTGTCTATCTTATCTACAAATCAACTGAGCTCCCATATTTGCACAGAGACCTTTTTTGATGTTTTGTTTGTACAGCAAAGGACATTTGACTTTGAAAAGATAACAGCAGACCATGTCAGAGATAATCTTATAATCGTATTGGTCAGGCAAAATGCAACAATTTTAGTTTTGGCTACACAAGTACTAAAGAGACATCGCACAAGTGCAATGTCCCTTAGATGCCACAGTCGTCAATTAAACCACTACAAGGATGGTTTTCTTACCTGCGGCCGGGCATTAAGGATAAAAGGTTAGAAAGTGTATTTTTAGTTTTACTTGATCTGGAGTTTGCACAGATGGATCCAGTACGACATTTTGAATTATTCTAGTTTTAACTTAGCTTGCTTGTAACTGAACTACAAACAATATGCGTATCCTGAAAACGGTGGCACGGTGAACATGCATGTCGTCCAAGACCAAAATGTTGTCCATTATGTGCCAGCAACATCAAAATAAGCATAATTAAAAAATGCCCCCCGCCAAACTTTTTTGATTATTATTTTTACAAAACACTAACAAGGACAAATTAAATTGACAATAGTCAAATGTGTCCCTAAAATATAAGGGGTAATTTATGGAAATATAGTATTATATATCTATCAATACTTCGCATCCAATATGGATAATTTTTTTATGGCTGCTGAGACTCAGATCTGAGCCATTTGATGACTGTAATGCCCGCGTACAAAACACTGCATCAAAAAAAGTGATCCTCTCCAAATACAGTCGGCGCTCCCTGCAACATAGGCACAAAGTAAAACCTGCATTCCCCCCAAAAAAACAGCTACCACTCACAGCCTACTTGGGCCTCGTCCGCGCCGGAGACTGCACGCTGGACGACAGCCTCCTGGAAGACGCCACCTTCTCCACAGGTTTTTTAGCGTTCGACGGAAGCTTCGGGCTCGTTTCCGTAAGGGAAGACCGGGACTTTCCCACGCTCAACAGGGTCCTCCCGAAAGCGCTGGTGGGCCTGGACGCCTCCTTGCCGCGGGGCTTGGCCTCGCGTTCGCTGGTCTCTCTAGAGGAGTTGCTGCTGTCCAGCCTCTCTCCGCTGCTGGCGGCGCTGCAGCCGTCTTTTGCCGTCTCCGACGGCCGGCTGCCGGCCCGCTCCGCCTCCTTCTTGGCCACCAGGTTGCTCTTGCCCAGGTCGGCCGACCGGCGGCTCTCCCTCTGGCGGAGGGCGCTCTTCAGGAAGGACAGGCCCTTGTCCTCCGACTTGCTGCTGCGGCGCAGGTCCCGGGACGACGCGCTGGGCGAGCGCAGGCTGGTGATGGACGAGCTGCTGCTGGAGCTCCGGAACGACTTGCGCTCCACTTTGACCTCCAGGCCGCCGCTCTTCGCCAGGGCGGAGCGGGCTGCAGATCCGCCGCGGGCGGGCTCGGCCAGCGGGCTGGTGTGCACCGAGTCCCGGCTGAAGCTCCGCTCTATCAGTCTTTTCCTGCCACCCACCGTGTTTCTGTCCAGGCCTGAGAAGGTCCTCTCCAAGCCCGAGAAGGTCTTCTTGGCGGTGGGCGACGGGGACGCTGACGACTGCGGCGTGGAGCAGCCCAGGCACTGCTTACGCTGCGGGGTCACTTCTAGAGCCGGCGGGTTGGACGGCTCCTTCTTCTTGGAAGGAGTGCCGCTGGGGGTGAGGGTGACTTTCTTGGCACTGACACTCTTAGTTTCCCTGGTGATGGAGTTGTTGTTGTTGATGACCTTTGAGCCCTTGACCGGAGTGCTGGAAGACGTCGGGGCTTTTTGGGTCGGAGGGGAACAGAGACGCTTTTTGGAGTTCTTCTCTTGCTCCGCCTTGTTGGAAGACTTGTTGGACGTCGTGCTCTCCGCCCGCGAGCCGAACCCGATAATACTGCTCTTGCGCTTGGGCTCCTTCACCGGGGCTGGCTGGGGCGTCAGGGCGTTCTGGTCTTGAGCCGTGATCTGGTTGTTGTTTTCGGTGGTGTCCCCCTTTGTGCCTTTCTTATCCAGGGGGGGCGGAGCCTTGGTGTAGACCATATCCAGGAAGCGGTTGTTGCTCTCCTGGTCGCCGGCGTTGCTCTCCATCACGGCCAGCGGCGCCCGACTGCCAAAGTAGCGCTCGTGCCTGCTGTAGCTGCCGAAACAGGAAGTGGACACCTTGTCGTCGCAGGCCTCCCCGATCCGCTCCAGGGGCGGAGAGCAGCGCGAGTCCAGGGAGAAGCGGGACGGGGAGTTGGACCTCATCTGGAGCTTGGCCGACAGGGACCAGGAGGGCTTCATCCCCGACTCGCCGAAGGCCAGGGGGCTGGTGACGGAGGACCGGGAGGACAGGCTCTGCCGCTGGATGCTCCTCACGAACGGTCGGGTGGAGAACCCCCCTGAGGACAGAAGGAAAGGATACAGAATGAGCCATCGTTTCCCCTCGCACCGTTTAGGATGCACTTAAGATAACGTCCTCAATGACGGAGAATGTTGGGAGTCCGCCTTTAGTAGAGCTGCAGAACAGGTTCTTTAGTAAGGGGGAAGTAGTCCTATAAGAGGATAAGAATCGTTTTTTTATATTTGTGAATGCCTGATTATTCTATGCTGTCAACTATTCAAGCACTATATAATTAATCACAATATTTTTACATTTACATAATACTGTAGAACACGATCACATATCGTGTATGTAATCAAACAAATTGACTTTCAGTAGGTTGAAATATCATAATCATGTTCTTGACAATATTTGAATTCTTCAAACATCTAACTGCATAACCTCGGGGGTGTCAAAACATTAACGGAATTCTGTATTGAATGAAGATTTCATTTTCTTGCTGTAAATTATATTCAAAAGGGTAACCAAGGTTGTAGCTGCATTTTCACGAGTTCAATTCCCCTTCTGAAAACCTTTTGCCTCTCCATTATGCCTCCATTCTAAGGAAAATTGACTTTTATGACGAGGTGGCAAAAAGGCCCAGTCGTTGATTTCCAATGTGTAACATCATCGATTTGACACCGAAGATTCAAGCCCCTTAATATTCCACTGACGCTGCAGGGTTTGACTGCCACAAAACGCCGTTGGACTCTGCACTTAAGTACTATGCCACAAGTGATAACTTTTATACGACAAACCGTGTTAAACCTGCACTGCGTCTCAGGGAACTGTGTGCCCTTGCAGGGCAGAATTACCGCCATAACAAATATGACTTTATAATAACTACACAACCTGCAGTAAGAGGTATGTCGGAAAGTGGAACGTTAAAGAATGTTAAAAAAAAATTAAAAAAAATAAAAAATTCCATTATAAAAATGTCAGCGAGCAGACAAGAGGAGGAATTTAAAAAAGGCTCTCTAACCGTCGTCGTCGCAGCGCTCGGCGGAGAACTCTACAGACTCGGCCAGCGAGGCCATGGAGGTGCGTCTGGAAGAGGCACCGGAGGCCAGGCTTGCGGGCCGGCTGCCTGGCAGCCTGTTAACCCAGTGGTCACACAGAGACGAGCTGGTGGAACCTGTCAATCAAACAGCCCGGGGTTAGAGTTCAGTTCAACATGGGTGCAATGGGACCAGAATGAGAAAGAAGAAGATTTTCTTATTTGACCAATTGAAGGATTTTTCCTCCAAGGTCATCCGTTTAATTATACCGTTAGACTGATAGTGGAAACCCATAAAGTAGGCCATTACCTGGGCTTACACAGTCACGAACAGTTTGTCTGTGTTTTGAAAGAGTTGACCGAAATAGATTGATGACACAATTTTCTAGCAGCTCTGCCATCTCAGCCCCTAATAAAGCCAAAAAGGTTTTGTTGGACTATAACTCTCGAGGCTTCCCGGATGTGTACCTGCGACGGAGCTGTTGGCCGACCAGGAAGGGATGGTGGTCCTCCGCTGGTAGAACAGGATGTAGGCCGACTGGTGACACACGTCGTCGTCCGCCATTGGCTGAACCTCGCTGTCGTCGAAGCAGTACCACTGGCCGTCGATGGAGTTCTTACAGTGAGCTAGAGAGAGAAAGAGAACGAGAACGAGTCAGAGTGAGGCAGATATATTATGCAGGGTCATAAATCTGTTTTTGGATTAATAACCTAAAGCATGATGGCAGACGGGCTCAAAAATGGGTGAACGGGGCGTTTCCCTTGCTTTCGCTTCATATTTGTTTTTTGACCAATCACATTGCTTGAGGCGGGGATAGCGAACACAAATTTGGCAGGCACTAGTGAAACTTTTTCCGGGGGCAAGACAAGCTAAAAACATTCTGTCCGGACACCAACCTTCTTAGAAAAAGTGCCTTAAAGACTTAAAATAAACAATGCGTAGACCAGCCACTGGCCACTAGACTAGACAAAACAGGAAACTGTCCAAGGACCGTTTGGACTCCCCACTGAAGTTCTGGTATAACATCTGAGGACTGGATCCCAGATTAAACTTAAAAACCAGCCAAAGTCCATCATCAGTAAACCCATTGTGGTCACCTGTGTAGTGGCCGCCGTGCATGTTGCCGTGATGATTGCACACGGCGTAGAGGTCGTACAGGTAGTCGTCGGGGTTGCGGCCCAGGCCGTAGGGCCGTCTCCACGGCGACCAGTGGGACGGCAGGCTCCAGCTGCTCTGGCTTCTCTTGACCACATGGGGCGCCATGTCCATGCCCAGCAGAGGGAACCTCACCATGTTCTGCATCTTCACCCTGCGGTCGCCCTCCTGTGGGAGAACACAGCGGAAACACAACGCAGCACACAGTCCACACAAGTCAACCGGAGGATTCAAAAACCAGATTGTTCTAACAGGTCAAACCATACAGTGAGACAGAAGTCAACTGGTTTGAACAGTTAAGACTAGATGAGGTAAATTAAGTTTTATCCTTTGGGGAATTGAAGCTGGAATAAGGGCTATAATACACAACCGTGTTTAGAGGAATTCTACACTGAGAATATTTCGGAGCTAGAAGAAAAGGCGAGTGCAAGTGTGATTTTGCCCTGTGTGCAGGCGGGCCTGAGCCGACGCCGTACTGTACAGCACCCTGTACTGAGGACCCAGTCTGTAATTGATCTAACATGCCACGGTAAGCTGGCTGGCATCACAGCTATGTGAAGGCGGAATGTATTTTCCCACGGCACCGTGGCAGAGAGGAAGCCTCAAAAAGGGAGACAGCTTTTCAAAAAAGGAGTCACTATTCATCTTGACAGATTGTAGCCATTTTCAAATGCTCCTCTCCCCCGTTTCCTGTTCCAGAGCCCTCTCTGTCCCGGCATCGGTTCTGCGTTACAGTTTAACAGCTCGGATTGCACCTGCTTCATAATCGGGGTGATTTCCATAGACGTGCAATAAAAAAAACCCAGTCACACAGCTTTTGCTTCCAATTCAATGCACTCTCCGCAGTGTTAAGAGGGTCTAGTCACCAGTGATTCTTTATTCTTTTCTTAAGTGGTTTACTCCTTGTTTTAGTGTGCATTTGTGGCTTAGCAGCAAAGATTAGGGGGAGGATGCATTGTAATTAATACAAACGACTTCTGCCACAAAACATTTGTGTAGCACTGTTTGGTAGTTTGTTAGTTGAACAAACTACTAACAAACTAACCTTTGTTAGTTGAAGAAAGAACAAGAGGTTGAAATGCTACATCTCCGTAACGTTCATGAACTAACGCTAATATTAATCTTACTTTATATTGTTATATCTGTCTTTTTTTTACATTATATGTGGACATTTCGTTCCAGGGACTGGGGACAATCTTGTTATTAAAACTGGTAATAAAGTATGAACTTCACTAAATCTCTCACAAAACAAACTAACCTTGTGTTCGGATTACTCTGTGCAGTGTTGCCTTTCAGAAAGTCTTCATGCAACATTATTTTATGCAACTTTTCTGTAACACTCCTTGACTGTCCTCAGCCACAGCCTGACTCCCTCGCCTTTTAAAAACCCACCCAGCCAGATGACTGAATGTACCGTGAGCGTGCGGTAGCAGTGTGTGGGTGTGTACCTGGCGGAACCTCTTCAGGTGCAGTATGAGCACGTCCGGCAGGGTCCACAGGCTGAGCTTGATGCGGCCCTGCTGCAGCTGCTTGCAGTGGGGGCATCGCCAGGCGTCGTCTGGGGCCAGCTGGGGAGATAGGGCAGCCAGCCAGCGGGCTTCAAGGCCATGCTCTAACCACATTGCTTATGAAAATAAAATGGGAGGGAGGGAGGGAGGGAGGGAGGGAGGGGGGGCAAGGGGGGCGGGGGCTACATACAGCCTCGCAAGCATCCCGAAAACTATTTCTTCAATAAAACATTGTTTTAAAAAAAACGCTACCAGGCGAACTCCACCACAGAGTGAATTTGGACTTGGCCTCTAAAGTTTGACTTTAATGCGAGGAAATAAGGAATAGACTACGGGGTGAAACCCACAGCGGGCGGAAAGCTATTTGAGACGTAGGCAGAAAAACAAACACGCTGGGAGAAGGAGAAAGTTGAACCGCTAAGCCTGTTCGACAGCAGGAGTGAAATGTATCGTCCCGCAGTATCACAGTCCTGCAGCGACTACTACCCGAACCCTGACCTGCCAGAAGTTGTGTGCATGACTGTTTTATGTCTCTGAGTTATGTCTCTGCTGGTGAGTACTATGAAGGCCTGCGAGCACACAGTACGTGTGTCATTGTATTATGCGTGTGTGTGCGCATGTCTGCATTAACATTGCATGCGTGTGCACATGCGTATGTGTGCGGACGCGTGTGTGTGTGTGGGCGTGTGCCTGTGCCTGATGGCGTTACCTGCTCCTCCTGGGTGTAGAGCTGGAAGCACTGGGCCAGGGTGCAGGCCTGGGGCTGGTGGTGCTGCTCCCTGTGCAGGTAGACGCTCTCTGCGTCGGGAATGTACTCCTCCCCCGTATGGCCAAACAGACTGTGGAGGAACCGTCATGGGGGTCAATGTGGAAAAAGCACCACATGTCGGGCCTTGAATCTTGCTTATAAACCAGGCCGTAATGTAGTCCATTTATCTTCGACGGTGAAGGTTAAAAGCCTGAGATCTAAAAGGGTTTACTTCTCTGAAATAGATTGGTGATATACTGGGATGTGATCAAGGGAGTCACATTGATGAAGCTGCTGCACACAAGGTAAATATTGGAACATTTGGAACTCAGCCGCCTCATCATCCTCATCATAATCATCATCCTCATATTACAATTGCATAACTTGTTTCTCAGTTGCTGAAGTGCCAGGTATACAGCGCCACTCTGCACCCAAGTGTGACTAATACCAGGTTTAGAAAAGGCTGGTTAAACTTACTAATCCTTGGTTTCTTTGTCCCACTCAACCACGATCTTGACATGTGGGGGTCCCCCTTGTCCACAGGACTTGTACGCTCTGCGGAGGTAAAGGAACCTTTGAACACGCTGCCAATTAATCACCACAATTACAAATTAAAAGCCTGTCAACGCCTACCCTATTAACATGACTCAAGAGACTCATTACAGTATCGCTCGAGAAAAAAAACCATAATACAACAAGGATAAGCATCAAATAATCAAACGACACAGATTATTATGTGGCATAATAGGGTTAGATTTAGTATGCAAACAAACCAATGCATGTCTGATGCTGGCACCATAAGGAGCCTTTGTGAGGATGCAACCGGTTTTTCCGTGAATACGTCGCCGATATGAGGCAAGGCACCGGTTAAACCTACTCAACCTGCTGAGCAGACAGTTTTAAATGAGAGCCTGTCAACCCTCCTGTCAGGGCCTGTCATGCCAGAGTTGAGGGGGGGAATCAGACGGGGAGGGGGAGCTTGTGAAACTGAGAATAGCAATTCTCTCACATGGTTGTTGGAATGCATGGCAGAGTCGGGGGTGAGGTAAGTGCTGCTGACAGACCTTTCAACGGTGGGGTGGCACAGTGGCTGGTCGTCTTGGGGAAGGAGGTAGGTGATTCCGACCACGCCCACCACTCGCAGACTGAACGGCCCCACCTAAGGAACGACAACAAAAACACAGTAGCTTGAATTGATCCACTGAAATGAGAAGTTGCGCGTTAATGGATTCTTGGCTGTGTCGTTGCTGTTGTGCAATGGGACATGACATAACACCACACTACTCTTGCATATCCTCGATGAAACCGCATGAAAAGGGGACAAGCTGAAATATTACCCAACTGATAAGTTCATGCCTAAACAAGCTTATCTTTGATTATTTAATCCTTTCGGTGGTAATATTTGTGTGCATTCCTTTTTTCCCTGACTCATGAAGAAAATATGGATCTATATATTAGGGCTGTGTAGTGTCGCCAATCACTGTTTCTATTCGACCATCAATATTATCTACCTATTTATTTATGAATGGCTATGGTGGTGTACAGGAAAAGTATTTTTTTTCTGTCTTAAAAGAAAATTATGGAAATGATTTAGCTATTATCAAAGAAATCAATGAAAGAATTCATCCCCAGCACGTCTTTCTTCTTTTCAAATCCTAAAATAGTTTTATCCTGGACTATAGCCTTACATTTACATATATTGTTTTGTTAATTTTTTACTTCATAATCAATATTTGTAATGAATGTATATTTGTAATGATATATTCCAACTAATGCATGCTTGATGACCCCTTCTTACCTGGATGTACACCCCGGGTCTCAACAGATGACGCATCTTCTCCAGAATCTCCTTCTGCAATGTGTCCCAGGTTACAGTTCGCTCCATGTACAAAACAAATGGAAGACCAAACCTGGAGCGAGTAGGAAAGAAGACAGGATTCAACATGACATTACTGCTGCTAACTCAAGGTCCTTTAGTCAGAATATCGTGATTGCAAAGAATCTTGAGGAAAATACGACTTTATATGGATGAACTTGCTGCATGGTCATGTCTACCTCGGGTACATCATTTATATTTGCAAAAATTGCTATTTAATATTATTATAATATAATTTTTCTCTTTAAGCATTCTTATACTTACTCATACTCTTAAAACCTATCCACATGATTTTCACACATATAATGATCAGAATGACAAAAACCTATTCAACATGAACGACGCCATGCTAACCCAAGGCGATCAAAGCGTGAGGAGGACTTCTGCAGTACCTTCTTCCTTGGTGCCCGCTGCAGGCCCTGTTGCACACCAGGAGGATGACCTTCTCCGGGCCCAGGTTCTTATTGGGCGACGCACCCAGAGGGGTCATGGCGCCCTGCATGAACGACGGGGTCCTGCCCATCTCCGCTCCGTACTTCAGGTTGTTCTGGTTCAGATTGGCCAGTAGACTCCCTGAGGATCGAAAAAATTAGGTGAGCCCCACCGCAGAGCTTTGACATACCCTTCACACTAAGGCTGCATTCCAAAACGGTGCTCTCCTCCCTGTTGATCGTTCACCGTTCCCCTGAGGAGACGAGCGGTATCGGTTCATGGGCGAGGAGGAGGATAAAGTAGCGTGGGAAATGATAGATGAGACGGCTGAGACACCTTATTCAGCGGCATTAATATCCCCATAGCACTTCCTGTAGGAACTTGATCCAAAGGGGCTTCAGCGGCTGTTTAAGGCTTATAGACCTCATGCTTATTATGTATGGTAGCTTGCTTATTCTTTGGTACACACTGGGACGGTTTCAATCGGGGAGAGCACCTGGAGATGTAGGAAACGAGGTCAAGTGAAATTTCGCTATAGAAATACAATTGGATTGCAGCCAAGGACAATCTAGTGGCGTTCACCTCTTTTAGTGCGAATGTTCTCCAGCCTGAAGGTCTCGGGGGTCTCAAAAGCAAAGATGGAGTCGCTCTCTTGAATGATGTCGAGGTCGTCATCGTCGTCGCAGAAGGAGCGGTGAAAGCCGTCGTAGTACATTTCTGTCAAGACGAACTGAAGGACAGGAAAAAAAACACTTTACTACCTGAATCACCTCATTTGTAAACATAGCCTTAGAAAATAACAACTTAGAAAAGACTCCTCTCGGCTATTAGACTGACAAACAAATCAAAACATGTCTCTCCAATCTTCCAATCATGTCATTATTCCACTGAGACTTGCATATGACATATTTGACAGATTGAATTCTTTGAACCCAGACCAGCATATTTTCCTTTATCTAATTGGGTGCCTGACTTAAACAAGTATAACTATTCCCTGTCATAATTCCAGACATTCCAGATGCTTGCCAGTAGTTAGTTTCAATACATAATCTGCTGGAATAACGCACATCATTCAAACCACAACACACAGCCACAAGGCCCTGAGTAGAGAATCAAATGGCTTCCCAAACCATCCTTGAATTCCACACGTTTTCTTTCCTTCAAAAATAATACGTTTTGCACCATCAAAGTGCTTTACAACGATAACAAATGGAGCATATTCTGGAATTCTGTTGGTTATCTCAGGCTACGGTCTCCCCACAATTTAGGCCCACACTATCGTTTAAAATGGCTGGTGAAACTGTATTTTGAGACATTATTTTTTTTTTCATGTGAGACATATGTGCAAAGCAAGGACACAATATAAAACCATCATAAAGCCAACTCAAAATATCTATATGTCAAATATAACTTTCAACAAACTACGGGAATCAAGCGTCTAATGACCAATATCAATGTCATTGGGAAACAAGAACACAAATGGCTGTGGTAACGTCTGTAGTAAATGCCCATTCGGTGACGCGATGAACCCAACTGCCCATTCAGCGTAAACTTTTAAACGGTTCTAGCCGCTGATATTCACAAAGCATACAAAAGAGTAACTGCGCCAGGTCCTTTCTGGGTGCTGAGCTCACATTTTAGTGTGTGTGTGTGTGTGTGTGTGTGTGTGTGTGTGTGTGTGTGTGTGTGTGTGTGTGTGTGTGTGTGTGTGTGTGTGTGTGTGTGTGTGTGTGTGTGTAAAAGAGACAGTAAGGGGCACCTGGTCCATGGGGATCTTGGTCTCCCGTGACACCGCATCCCGGAGCCGGTACACTGTGCTGTCGAGGGGGACGGCCACGCCAATCCGCATGCAGTGGGAGTACTTCCCCTGGTAGACCACCGTCACGTACAGCGGTCTGGGGGAGGAAGTGAGGTGAACGGGCACCGACATCAGAAGAGAGGCAGCTCTTAGCCAGGGTCCAGACTAGACATGGTTTCTGAAGACGTGAACCCATGCTTAGTAAATACGCACTCAAAGATAATTGGGATAAAGCATCCACTGAACGACAGACTATATATTATTATTGTTGTGGAGTATTGCAAAACACAAGGGTATTGTTCTCACAATGACATTGACCGTAAGATACTAGACAAAAAAAAGAATCTTTTGGGACCCCTCTTTAACCATGCATTCAATTCCTCTGCGTCAAAGCCCAAAAGCATAATTGCGAGGTTGCTGAACATCGGGCAAGCTAAATTACAGTGTGTGCCCTTCCAAGTACCAACCCCTGTCCATTCACTGGAGTCGAGCCTCCAGGACGATTAAACCAATTGAGTCAACCAACTGCCACTCGTCACCATATTAAGAGTGTGCTGTGGCCTGCCAGGTGAAACACACCTCGTGCCCATCAGATCACCCACATACGGCTTAACCGTGCACTCACCTGGTGTGTGGTAGAGGGATGGGTAGGGAGATACAGAGGAACGGGTCGAATGTGTTGCTCTGCTTCTGGCAATGGGGGCAGGTAAGGGAGGACCTGTGGGAGGATTAAGCAGATTGAAGAATCAGTGTTGGAAAGAAAAACTGAGTAAGCCAAATACTGAGAGAGTATTGATGTAGTGTGTACCTGTACTGAGCCTGGAAGAGCTCTTGCACAAAGGACCCTGCAGACAGGGGGGGTGAGGGGCCTTCCACACTTTCGTCGTCTTCTTCAATCGGCGGCTGAGTGGTCAAAAGAAAAAGAGGTTTGGTGTCAGAAACGCATAAACAAGAGACATAACAATGACAGGAGAATGGGGAACAACTTCCCAGTAGTTGATGAAGTATGGTGAAACTATAACTACATATTGTCCTTTGAATAATGGTGAAGGTTTAAAGAAAATCTATATTTATATAGTCATTAAAATAGTTTTCAAAATGAAATGTATGCACTCTTCAACCTTCAAAACATATCTTTTGATAGGGTTAGCCCTTCATCAAAGATAGATTTGCTTCTGGGAACCCTGGCATCGTTGGAAGAGAGCATTTATTCCAGACATTGAAACAACTTTAATTATTTAATGATAATAATCCCATTTACTACATGTAATCAAAATGAGGATATTATATTTAATGGAACAGATTAATCACATTGGTATGTCCAATGGATTTAGTTTGGCCAGAAACCCCTGCAGTAAATTAATTATGATGTTGCTGAACAGTCAGAGAGCCAAACGGATGCAGCCCTGGCTGAAACATATTATCTGCCTTTACTTTCACACCTTATTATCAGATTCCTTCTACGGATATAATCAACTGAGAGCTTAACACTAAACACAAGGTAGGCATTTTGTTGTGAAATACTCCAACATACCTAGCGGAATGGCGAGGAATTTGTGGAGGTCATGTTACATGTACCTGTGAATCGCCCTGCCCAGGCAAAAGGCTGTGTTCTGTTTAGGGCCCTGCAGCTTTTGTTGGGAGTTTTCTCCTTTTCTTCCATTTGTTTAAAACATGAGTGATATGTGTAAGGCCTACATGTTAAGAATAAAGTTAAGCTATGCACTACTATCTAAAAAAGGTATAGCCAATGTTTTTGGAATCAGGATATACATATGAAATAGAATCCTAACAAAACGACTAAAAAAGGTAGACAATGGAATTCTACAATAAGCTGTAGGTCACTGAACCCAAAAGTCACCCAAACCTTTGTCAATCCATTTTGCATTACACACCTGACTACGAATAATAATACAAAAAGAATCACTTTGTGATGACACAAACAGCAGTTTGCTTATCATGGACTGTAGGTTTTATTCTATTCGCATAACAAACAGTTTCTACAAGTCTTGTGATAACCAATGGAAGTGACTGGACTCCCAACACAATACAACTTAACCAATCCCTGGACTCACCCTGATGGCAGGTCCACTGTCAGGATTGACTGCGTTGAGGTCTTCATGAACTCTGTCCAACAACCACAGCAAAAACTCCTGAGCATCATGCTGAGAATTCCCTCTGTATTGTAATGCACTTTTGGACACGGCATTCTGTAAATAGAAAGGAATACTTAGAAAATAATCATGTTCTATGTTTGCAGAGTAATAAATCTCAATCAACGTTTGCAATTACTGTACGGAACATTTAGGATGGAATATTGGATTCCTTTCTTTGTGAATGGCATTTTAGATATATTATTATAAAAATAAGTGTATATTTTTTAAATGACATGATTGCAACTTCATGCAAATACATTATCATTTTTAAAAAAGTTTAAACAATAGTTCAATTGCTTTCATTCATGAAAGACATTTTGACATGCTTACTTTGAATTCCCTGCTGTGCTGAGGGGTGTATTCAAACGTCCACAGGGCCCGAACGAGTCCAGAAAGTTGTTCTGTCACTTCTCCTCTGTTCCCTGGGGCTTTCCTTTGTAAGTGCACTCCGTTTGTCATAGGTCTCTCCTCGTTCGACTCATCGTCCTTGTACTGCTCCAAACCCAGATATTCAGCAAATAGTTCGGTGTTGCTCAAGCACTGCAGAACCGCATTCATGAAACAAGTGTTACCATGGTTCTTGAGACCTGACACTCCGGGAACCTTGTCTCCGGATAGGAATGCACCGATGTCACAGTCATCCACATGCAGATCTTTACTCCCAGTTTTGAATGAAGTAAAGCCTCCATCATCCTTGTCGTCTTCTGTTGGCACCTCAGACACAAAGTGGGACAGTGTGGAAAGAGTCCTCAGAACTCTGCTCATAAAGCTGCCCACAGAACGCACCGAGCCGCGCCTGAAGAGCTTCTTGCCGAAGCTCGACTTCTTGTCCTTGGTTGCAGTTTTACTAGACATGATTTCTCTTTAGAACGTAAAAAAACAAAATCACCAGTACAGCGTCAAAAAAATGCTATATGCGCAAACTGAAGAGCCATTTGCCAGCTTAGTTTCAGGCGTTAACCCCCGAACCATCGACCGCAACTCAGAAGCATTGACTCACTAGATGACCCTCAAGGCATTTCGCCCCAACCAGGTGTACACAGCAGGGTGGTTAGCATTAGCTATCCCCAGCCAACTATATATTTATCGATGTGTCCCGTCCAATATAGTTACCTCATTCGTCTTTTCACTTGCAGAGTAACCGGGCTAACTAACACAACAACTTAACCCATCATAGCGCGATGGTTATCAGCACAGTACACTAATCAACCTGACGCCTGTCAGTATTTCAGCACTTTGTACGAGTCGCTTGCGCCAATATTGTCTCTTGGTTAAGGGTAGCTAACGCTGTGGGCTAGCCAGACTAGCTGACAGTGCTTACGCTGCTAGCTAACTGAGCTAATGGTAACGGTACAGCAATAACAACAACACAGGCTAGCAGAGGTAGTGCAAATTTCTCCTCCGGTCGGGCTGAAGTCCCCATGAGAAATACATTGATAACCGCCATTGCAAAAGACAAGTGTAAACCACAGGCATTCGGTTTCTTGAGGATGGTTCACCTTGCATTTGTCACATCTTGCAAAAACTAATAATTGCAATGTTGGTATTTCGCTGTTATATTTGAACTTCCGGTCTAAGTTCTTTCAAAGCAAAAGTCGTTGTTATGAAATGCACCGGCCATATAAAAATGACTACCTTCATCCTAGTTTTTATTAGGATTATTAGGAATGTGTATAAATGGTTTGTCTTTGGAAATGATTGAAGAATTAAAGGTTATTATAGTAGATTCCAAATAAAGCATGTAAGTATACACACATTCTAAAGCAATCAAACCAATCATTCTAAAGCAATCTTTTATACTTCTTAGGAAGTATAAATGTTCAGAACCATTTTTTAGAGACAATGGAATTGGAATTCAACTACCTGTGTCCTACATGCTTTTGCTTTGACATAAAATATTTAATGTAATTATTCTAATTGAGTTGATTATATAGGTTATCCCTCAGGTCGAGGGGAAATAATCAATGCAATCAGGATCAGCTACACGGTGCATTAAGATCAGATATTTCTTTATTATATTCTGGGTAAATATGAGTAATATACATTGAAGTTTCCTATTGTAGCTACATAATCTTCTCTATCTTGAAATAAAAAAAATCCAGTTTTCATGATGCCGAATGTTTGTGGTTGGCATGCCAAGCATCTCAATAGATGTAGCCCTCAAAATAACCTCTACAAGCTGGAGAAATTGTATCTGATTGAAAAGTTGCTTAAAATCAATGAGAAAACATTTGTTACTCAATGTGGAGCCAATTGTTAAGGGAGGAGAATGCATAATGAGATTCCACTTATCACTGTTAGAGCCATGTATTAAGGTCAGCCAAGTCAAAAAACATTAAACCTGTTCAGTTTGCCAGTAGGATCTGCTAAGTGTCTATGTCTATTTCATATATATTACTCTTAACAAAGCAGCAATGTGTTATTAGAATAAATATGTTTAAAAGGGGGTTAAGAAAATCGATATCCATTTTTGTTTGCCTTTTAATGCTCATCAATTTGATTGGAGAAAGCATTATTCAGCTATTATCTTTAAATAAGAAGACTGAGATGTGTTACATCACATTAAACGATGCATAAGGATTATTTTCAAAATCCCAGTTGCCAAATCGTACTATTTCTGTCTATTTGCGCTTAGCACTTAGTGACGACAGAGGGCAGCATTCCTTCACACCTAGGCTTGTTTGAATTAATGCATCGAGTGGTATATGCTTAATAGACAGCTACTGGAGTGTCCATGTTCTACATAATGTTAATGTCAAGTACATTTATTGGAAATGTGTGTTGTTGTTTCTCTTCATAAACATGAATCAGTGTGCTTTCATATTGTCTTTTTCATAAAACAATGTAACAGGATTTCAATTTCCGACCAAATAATTAGTTCTATAGTATATATAGTAACCTACTTAGGTCTAAAACGTTTAAAACAACATTGTTCATGTACTAGACTTTGTATAGAGTGAACAGTTTGTTTAATGAATTCAGATTTAATCAGGGTGAAACATCTTCCTCAGGAATGATTTGAGCAGTGGCAGGGGCGATTCTAGGGTCAGAGCTTTAGAGGTGCTGAGCACTCAATGAGCCCCACTGCCACACCACCCACCCTTTTTTCACACAAAAACAAAAAATATTTCTATTGAAAAATAACTTCATAATTTAAACATTGGTTCAACTAACTCAAAAGATTTTATGTTTTGGACATTATTTAACAATTTCAAAGACGAACAAATATAATTTTTAGAATAACATTTCTTACTCCCAAGTTTTAGGGGTGCTGAGCCCCTTTTTAGGGGTGCTTCAGCACCCCTAAAAATGGGCTAGCCTCACCCCTGAGCAGTGGGCTATGAACCTGGAATATTTGGGCTGGGAGTCAACAACGCTTATTTTCATAAATTTGTATTTTGTTGTCATCACGATAATTTCAAGGATACAATGTTTTGCTCCCTTTTCTGAGAATATGTATTGCATTTATATTCTGTCTGGTTGGATATCAGGTGGAACAGACTAAGCAACTATGTTATTCTCTCCTAGGTTTGCTAGAGAAAAGTGCATCAATGATCTTAAAAACAGAATAGCCATAATGTTGTAATTGTTAATATTATGTTAGTGATGGTAACTGCATGACCATTGCAGTTGTACTGTATGTACCTGCTTCTGTTTTTATGCTTCATGTTCTGTTCTTTTTTTAATGTTTATTTCAGCTGATTGTTAATATATTTATAATAAGCAGGTTACCATGGTGTACTATGGTTACCAGGCCAACAAATCTGTCTGATTATGAATATATAAACAATTAGCTCAATGAAACACAAAAAAAGTTGTTTTTTTTATTGTTATACAATATAACCTATGTTTCTGTTATTATTTTTGAATAACGTATTTTCAATGTGTAACATATTTACAATGAAAGATGCATTGACACATTAAAGCTGTCAATAAAAAAAGATGATACATCAGAACTCTATAACCCATCATTATCTTTTACGATCTCACAACATCACAGAGCTTGTTATGTGACACCAGGAGACACAGATGCTTTGAGTGCTTCAAACCTGCAGAGGAAGTTCTCTATTAAAGTGTCCATGGTAACGAAGAGGCAGGGGTCACACGGCGTCGCATCACTGGATACAGGGAGGCCTGGCTTTGACACTCACTTTACCTCTTTGTCTCAAAATGAAGTTAACTTTTAATAATTTGGGGAACGACTCTTCTTCTTGTGACCGTAAGTGCAGACACTTGACAGTGAATCTGCCATTATCTGTCTGTGCGACCAATGTGTGTCGGTGTGAGTTCAACAGGTCCTGATTCATTCTCTTAGTTTGGCCTTACTGAATTGTTTGTGCTTGTTGAGTGTGGCATCAGAATACATTTCCATGGATTTATATTAAGAAATACAAACAAGAGAGAACTCTATTTGCTGTCCTTAACCTTTGATATAAAAAATGTTAAGGACATGTACTTACCAGCTGTTATTCACTTACACATAGGCTCCATACATTTTTCCGTTGGCCTATTTATTTTACCATGACAAAAGAATATAAAGGCATTTATATTTCTGCCCCAAAACCTAAATATCATATTAACCACAGATAAACAAATATGCAATGTTACTTGGGCATTATCAAATCCAGGCTCAAAACATGTTTTTTCATAATGACATGAATACAACAAATCAAGTAAATCCCCTTTATTATAGGTAAAATGTTTGTGGTTATTTTCCGAAACAAACAATGTTCTGGTTTGTGAATGGTGAATAATGCGGATCCCACCAAGACATATCAATGGCTTACAATGAAAAACAACACCATATGGGTTTTTCTTTTTTCCCACTCTACGTGTGGAGTAATTTCTCAGCTTAGGAAGGCACCTCTCTCCTTCAAGCACATAATTAACGTCCCCGTGCCTATTTTTAGCATCTGTGCCCCTGCCGTTGATGTGTGCTGATATGCAAACACAAGAGTGATACAAAGCCCTGTACAGATCTCTTATCTAGCAAGAGGGAGTAGCAGAGATAGCGAACACGTCATCCAAAACTGCATATTCAGCATGTGTTAAACAAAACGCTGATGATATAAGTACCTTTCAGGTAATTGAGAAGGGAACTGTGAAACACATCAGGGTTAAGCATGTTTTATTACAGAAAGCACATTTAGAAGACCCCGATTGCTGTAGGCGTACCGTGCTTGGTCTGAGGTCACCGAGTCGTTATTTGCATTGATTATTATTGTTGTATGGTTATTGCAATTACAATTACAACGCAGGATATATCTCAGCACAGTGCAATAACGGCATGTCAGCTATCAATGGATGAACTGATAATATCATAAATGATATAAGAAAACAGTCTCGTCTACAGACAATAAACAATTAAAACCAAGTAGGCCTACTTATTGGTGTATTATTCTTAGTCTTATTCAAAGTAGTTTGCTTATCAATAAAGTTCCTATTCCCTAGAGAACATATATGTTAAGTAAGTGTGTTTTTGCTTTAATGTTCAGCTATGTTAAGCGAAGAGAGAAGTTCGACTTATTCGTGACTAACATTCATCCCCTCCCCTCCCTAACCCTAACACGATATGAGAGCTTTTGTTTTGTTTTTTCACAACTGCTATGACCTGATTACAACACAGCACGAGCGAACAGGGGCGGCATAAAGTAGCCAAACTAACAGGTGGATCCGGCGCTTTTAGTAGAGCGGTTTTCTTTCCGACATCCCTCAGCAACAGCTCGAGGGCAGTCAAAGTGTAGCTGCACTTCCGATGCCCATATTTGGCAAGCCTCAGCGAAGCGTGAGTGCGGGAAAGCATCTTGGAGGAAAAGATGAGAGCTCTTGTCTGTCGTGTAACAAAAGGAAAAGAGCCAAACGTCTTTTTTTCTCCCAGAAGTTGAAAGTGTATTTGTGTTGACAAACCACAGAAGTCCTATTTGCGTTGATCCGCAGGAACTCCCAGCGCAGGAGAGACACGCAGGAAAATAAACAATTCCATATAACAAACTGTCAAGAGCCACAGGTGAGCACCTTTTTTCTCTATCGATGGAAAATCAATTTAAATTGTCTCCCTTTTGTTTATTCAATCACACGATACAGGTTCAGTGAGTAATTGTAATCTTAAACTATGTTTACATCAATCGGCACCTGTTGATCAAATTATTTTCCATAGCTATAAACTGGCAGATGACAAAGTTAGCTCAAGTCTGTTTGGCACCGTGTGCCTTTGTTGAAAAAGCTTAAATTTTAATTTGCAACTTGTAATATGTATGTAGTAGCCTACGGATCGGCATTGTACAGTAGAAGCACAGGCAGATCTAAACCATGTCAGATTAGTTGTGTGGTAGAAATAATAGATCTTGAACTGTTCTGATCTAGTTGTGATCCAGCTATCTATCTGTCTATTTGTCTATCTATCTATCTATCTGTCTATCTATCTATCTAT